>NC_056739.1:167825898-168078398 GCF_019279795.1 Protopterus annectens
TTCTGCTTCTGTATGCAGTCCTCCTTTGTGCTATAATCACAACTACCCCCACAAATGCACAGAATATTCTAGAGTATACTCTCAAGTTTACCATTAAACTGTGCCTTGAAGACATCAGAAATGCACAGGACACTGCTTACCAAAATCAGAGAAAGTATTTAACAAGCAATAGTGCTTCTAGAACAATTTTGGCTATTTCAAATAAGCCATCTCAGAATTATTTTTGCTACATTTGTTTCAATGTACTCAAAACTTTATTGCATATGTTTTCAGGGTTCTGCTAACTAAGCTCAATAAAAATTTTTGACATGTCGATGCAATCATTTAGCAGGGTTCAATCCACTGTTGTAATAATGTCTATAAAACTCACAAATTCACATCCCATAAATTCAGACTATTACAAAATAGATATTTTATTCATATTGATGTAGTAAAGGAGAAACCTGAAATATAAAGATTCTGATAATTTTGTTCCTTATTCGGAGAAGAGAGCTCAGACTCGACAATAACTTCATTATTTTTTTTGGGTTGCTTTATCTTTTACTTCTTTAATGACTTGTTTTTTGTGTGGGTGGCATTCTCTTCTAGTTCTCTCAGGATTATGATGTGTAATATTAACAGTGTCATGCTTTACGTTCTTAAGAAATGCTTTAAAAGGTGAAAAGTTCATTTTCACATAAGTGTGCATAAAATGAAATTCAGTGCTAAATAACTGAAAAGAATTTTGTGGAAAAATGACTAATGTTTATAAAGTAAATATTTCACAACAGACTAAATTATCTAGAAGTATGACTCATTTTTGTAAAGAACTATACGCATTTAAGGCAAATAAAATACATTTCCTATTTCATTAATGTGACACTATGGAGTACAAGCTTTAATATACTGCATTACTTTTAATGAATTTAAATGACAAATTAGTGGAGTTTGAATCCCATCACTGCCACTAAGTATATCAGATGTAGGGATTATACAGAATCTGTACCACTGTTGTGTATTTATTTATGAAGGTGATTGGCTTTAAGAATTGCAGTAAATGTGTACTACCGCCTTGGGTTATGACCTACACCTGGCAAACCCATATAAGCTTTCCTCTAGAAGGCACTGAGCTCAGGATGGTGAGTGAGGGATTATAACCCTGCTCTGTAGCAGACAGTGTAAATTACTAACAACCTCATAGACGTAACCAAACTATTTTTCATGCGTATATGGGATATAGATTGTATATGGACATACATACATATGTGTATACATATATACACATACATATACATACATAAGAGAGAGGTCTATATAATCAAAAAAATATTGACTAGCAAGTGATTAAACACAACTGGACGATCACCAGCTGATCGAAAAATACAAAAGAAAGTTAAACATTTTTTTTTATGGGAGCAAGCCTCCCTGCATCCCCTACACTCCTTATTAATTATATATATTGACTTAGATCACATTACAGTGGGGAAAGGACAAATTTCCCAATCCCCACTATACAGCAATCTCGCACAGAAAAAAGCCAATATGTGTGATCACCTGATTTCAGATCAGCTGTATCGATATCTTTCTTTTTGACAATTTGAATTGTCGAACACTTATCTGTGTATTTTATCTATAGACATGCACACACATACACTATATATATATATATATATATATATATATATATATATATATATATGGGTCTAGGACATTTCACTGAATGCACATTTCACTGAAACTCAAATGATTGAACAGAAATCACTGAACGCACAATTCACTGAAAACTCAATTCACTGAAACACATTTCACTGAAAGTTATATATGGCCTTTTCCCCACTGTAGTGCAACCCTGGAGTTAGTATATATAGTAAGGGGGGTGTGGGGGCATAGCCTTCTACATATTTTAAGTATATATTATGTTTGGAAAAGAGTAATATATTGGAATTGCAAGTATCCATGTATATAGTTCAAAATATTTAAAATATATAGGGCGCTATACCCCCCCATACCACCCGATGTGGGGGGCAGTGCCCCTCCACCCCCCCCCTACTGTATATACTAACTCCAGGGTCGCACTACAGTGGGGAAAGGCCATATATAACTTTCAATGAAATGTATTTCAGTGAAATGAGTTTTCAGTGAATTGAGCTTTCAGTGAAAAGTACATACTAATTTGAGTTTCAGTGAAATGTGCATTCAGTGAAATGTCCTAGATCCATATATATATATATATATATATATATATATATATATATATATATATAGAGAGAGAGAGAGAGAGAGCGGTAGATGAATACATACATGTATATATGCACACATGCGCACACACAATGTTTTGCAAGAGGGGGTACTGATACGTAGGATAGAGGTACTGTCAGTGTTTCAATATGCTGTCAATCAAATTATTAATGCAATTCCAAGCTCTCAGTTTTTGACTACTCTTCCAATGAGCCAACCAAAATCAAATTATAACAACTGATGGCCACTATCCCTTCAAAAAGGGCAGCTAACAGTTACACTAATGCTGTGATAATACTCTTCACTAGAAAAGTAAGACATCAGCCATCATCCTTTACAAATGAAAACTTTATTATTAAAAGAAGATATGATTATATATACAAGACAAGACAACATTGCAGGCAAACAAGTGAAAAGGAAATAAAATATTTCACACATATAGACTGATGACAAAAAAAAAATACTTTAATAGCATCTGTTGCTATTTCCGATTGCTTATTGCACCTGACATTTGACTGAAGGCTCATAATAAAAATACAGTCCAAGTCTGTGATACGAAAATCCTAGATTTATCTTTCTTCACAAGTTAGAATTTCCCAATCCAAAGAGCGGTCCCATGTAGAAATAAAAGGACAGCAACAGCGATTCGGTATACTCCACAGAGGTTAGAGAGGATTTCCAAGTCCAAATAAATGACTCGGACAAAAAGACAGAAAAGACCTGCAGTAGCTCTGGTTTATTACCCTCCACAATGGCTAGACAGTCACAGATTTCAAACACACATTCAATCTGGCTTTCCTTAAAAACAGCTGCTAGAAGGAACAGACAGTTCTATTACATGAAGCAATTTAGCTTGTCATAGAAACAGTGGACATTACACCAATAAAGAATTGCATATGACTGAAAGAAAGTACTTATGAATTCTGTACATTTAATGAAATACACAAATATTAACATTTTTAAATCCAAGAAATCTGACAAGTACAAGCTAGTAACACTTATTTTAATTTAGTTAACTATGCCATTGTTTATTAAAAATGTAACTGTCACTTGGTCAAAATAGTGCAATAGGTATAAAGCTGAGCATAAGGTTTTCTTTTCCTAGGACAATTCCTCAAAAATGACTAACTCGTGGCAAGGGCATTATCCCAAGGATCAGGCACCCTATCCTGCCTGCACATTAAACCTTGGTTTCCTATCGCGTGATCGAAAATTGTAAACGGCGAATGCGTATTGAGCGAACCCAATTGGTCGAAAGGTCGAAATGTCAAAACGTTGCACGCGTAATACGGAAATCGCCATAGGGAATATTTTCCCTTTACTTCAATGCAGTGCAGTCTCGGAGTAGGAATATTTAAGTAGCGGGGTGTGGGGGCGCAGCCCTTCACATGGGGGGGTACAGCATTTAGGTAAATATAGTTTTTAATTTTAATTTTTTTATTATATTTTCGAAATTTCAAACATCGCTCATATGGTGTCGACCATATGGTGTTCGATGTTTGTAACTTTCGAAAATATAATATAGACCCTTAAACCTTCACCTGCTCCTTCCCAAGAAGCTGACAGGAGTGATTCTCCCTTGATCAGCAAGTACAACTCTGCATCTGCAGAGGACATTGTCTAACTCATGGCCCTTAGGGATGCCCCAGAGCAGTTACACCAGAGGGACTGAGACACATCAAAGAGTGGTGCGAGGAACCAAGTTTTGCCCTATTAGAGTCAGACATGGCAGATGAGACAGCAAAGGAGCTGACCTGACATCCAAAGCCTCCACAGAAAATTTCTTCTTCTTGCAGTTGGGAGAAGAATGAACCGAGGAGACCGATAATTGCTCCATGGACCAACTGAAAGAAAAATCTGAAATATGGGTATCAAAGCCTGTGAGAGCTGATAAACCTCCTAATAGAAAAATAATTGTTTTGGAGGTAAAAAAAAAAAAATTAAACAGTCCCTAAAAGCACATCATTCTGTCCCTAAAGTACTAAAGGTACATAAATATGTAGAAAAACAGATTTTACAGTTTGCTTACACAAACACATATGGAGCAACTCACCTACAAATCATGACAGTCCATCAAAATATAATTTTCCCAACATAAAATAATTTTACAACAAAAATACAGTTTTTCTTCAGAAAAAAATGTGGAAGGTTTTCCTGAAAAGGGTACTTATCTGCCCAGCCTTGAAGGATTTCCAGCTGACCATCTGTTCCGTGAATCCTGCAGAGGAAGGGCACTTCAGTGGCAAGAAAGCTCTGAAGGTTTGGGGCACTCAAATTGTCATTATGTGGCTCTGCTCAAAACCCTGGCAGTTTGGGCACATGGCAGGTGCACTGAGGCTTTGAAAACAGACAGGTGGTCATCTCCTTGGCAAGCAAGAAGTAATCCAAATAGCTTTGAATACTGCAAAAGTGATCTGGTGATGTTCTTTGTGTTTCACTGTTGCAGTCATCACAGTTGGGTTATCCTGCCAGGGATAGCCCTCAGTCAGCCTGAATGCCAGAGGCTTAGTATTTCTGTGTCAGTTGCTGTCACTCCAGGACTGATATCAGGTCGTCAGTGGTATAAAATCAAGCAGCCGACGCCATTACATCAGTCTTTCTTGCCAAGGAGCCCGAAGCTGAAGCAGTTTGCACAAGTGCCGGTCGCCCGCTACCGGAGTTTTCATTTCCGCATTGAAGTTGAAGTCTTCTAAAGCTAAGTACCCCACTGGGGATCCTTTTTTCTTGCTCTAACCGATGTCAGAAAAAGTTAACAATTGTCTTGCCTGTGGAAAGCAAATACCACACTGAGATTTCCATTCTTACTGCATCACCTGTTTAGGTCCAGACCACGACGTCCCTCACTGTCGGTTTTGTGCTTTGTTCAACACCAGAACTATATGTCATTGGCCCCTTATTATAGCTAAGTATTTTCGCTCTCGATCTCTGTATTATGAAATGGCTTTGGTAAGCCAACAGACTACCGATCTTCTGAAAAAACATAAGGATAAAGACAGAGACAGACCGCACAGGTCCAAAACTGCCAACAATGTTTCCGTTAAGCTAATCGCCAGTTCACTGGTTCTCAGTGTGGCGCTTCTGCAGCCCCTGATGCCCACTTCTGTGGATTCACAGGTCGCTACCAAGACCCGTTCGGAGTGTGGTATGCCATGAGACTCTTCTTTGACAAAGGATCCTGCAGATGTCTCTACCTTGAATGGGCCCGGAGCCACTGAGCAGGCACTGGCTTCCGAGGAAGTTCTTCGCATTACCGATATTCAACACAAACCGATGAATCTTTCGCATCTTCAGTTCTTTCTAAAACTACTGAGTTTCTAAGGCCCAGGGTATGAACTACACCTAAAAAAACAATGACCCAAGGTCAAGCACCTGTTTCCATGCCTCAGTCTCAAATGCTTAAAATGGTGGAAGATCTTATCATGCTTATTAGGGGAAGCCAGCCTACCCCTTCCAAAAGAAAAAGAGACTTGTCCCCAGCAGTTTTATCTGACCAGGAGTCTGATGACTCTGAGGTTTCTGAATACGAAGACATCCAACCTTGTCTGCTTATGAGGATTCAGATGCAGAAGAATACATTCCTTCTGCCTCTCCTGCAGAGGATTTTTCATTTGGTGAAATCCTACATACTTTAAGGGAGCATTTCCAGTGGGAATGTCAGGACTATCCTCAGTCCAAAAAGAGAATCAGGGAATTCTTAGATTTACCACAGCACAGAGTTTTAGCCATTTCTCCTGTCCTGGATGTTGTGGATAATGTTTTTATGGAATCCAGTTTAACTCCTGACACCCTCCCCACCTGCTCCCAGGAAACCTGACAGGTATTACAGAGTCCCTGATTCACACAAATTTCTTTTAAAAAATCCTACTGCTGACCCAGAGGTCATCTCCCAAGGACCTAAAGGAATAAAAGCAACCACAGCTAAGAATTCCACCCCTCGGACAGGGATTCCCGAGCTTTAGACAGATGGGGAAAAAAAGTATACACCTCTGCAACTCTTGCCATTAGTGCACTAAATTGTCAGTTCCACATGCTGAAATACCAGCAACATACAATGGAACTCCCAAACAGAAAATATCTACCTTTCCGACTTGTGCAGAAAATAAAGAATTACAGAAATGTATGTATTCTGCAAGCCAAGTTACTAAACACCCCTTGCAATGTGGCTTTGACGCCCAAGAAGCATCCTGCAGGGCATCAGTCACAGGTTCTGTACTTAGAAGGCATGCTTGGCTTAAGGAACAGACCTTGTCAGACCATGTCAAATCAAAACTATTGGAAGCACCATTGAACAAAGACAATTTGTTTGGCACCAAGGCAGAAGAGGTCTTTAAAAAGATGGAAGAAAAAGCTAAATCTATGCAGACAGTTAAAGACTTCTTGCAGGTGCAGCCTCCAAGGTTCAGTAGTCATTGCCCCTCCAAGCCCTGGTCCTTTCCAGCTCCCTCAAGGCCAGCTCAGACAAGACTTAGGAGAAGCAGACCCCCCAGACAGCAGTCCCAGAGAATGCAAAGATCTAAGCATTGGAGTTCCTTCACTTCTAAAACAGGTAGTGCTAAGCCACCCCTCATAGAAAGAACTCACAATGACTTTACAATTCCACCCTTTACTTCTGCACACCTGCTTGTGCCCCAAGGATGAAAAATCTCCTCCCATGCATAAAACTGGGCCTCCATCACCAACAACCAGTGGGTCCACAACATAGTGGCCCACGGATACAGATTTTATTTCCACACTCTCCCAACCCCAAAAGTGTTCTCAGATCTTCTTCCAAACCAGTGGGCAGAGGCCCAAATGGCCCAAAACCAAGTCCATTCCCTGCTCTCCATGAGGGCAATACAGCTTGTTCCTGCAGACCAGATAGGCCAAGGTTTCTATTCCAGACTTTTCCTGGTACCCAGAAAAGAGGGCACCTGGCACCCAATCCTTGATCTATCAAGACTAAACACCTTCCTGGTGATACCAAAATTCATAATGCTCACCCTCCAACAGCTTCTTCCTATGCTAAAGATGCTTGGTTAGCCACCCTAGACCTAAAAGAGGTCTATCTGCACATCCCAATCAGGGATTCTTGCAAGAAATATCTACATTTCAGGGCAGGATCTATGCACTTTCAGTTCTCTGCACTTCCCTTTGGCTTATCCACTGATCCCAGAGTTTTCACAAAATGCCTGGCTCCAGCTATTGCCTTTTGCAGACAAAGGAATATTTAAATTTTCCCCTACATAGATGACTGTCTGATTGAGGCAGACAGTCAGGAAAAGCTGTTACAGTACCTGACCTTTGTAAAGGACCTACTGACCTCTCTGGGGTATACTATAAATGAAAAGAAATTCAAACTAGTCCCCACTCAAAAAATTGTACTTCTGGAAGCAAGCCTGGACACAACATCCCAGATGGCATTCCTTACTCCAGAAAAACAAGCCTGACAGGCTACTTCCTCTCCACCAGCCACCAGAACCCAGTTATCCATAAGATAAATCCTGCAAACTCTAGGGTTCATGGCATCCTACATTCTACTCATTCCACGTGCCAGACTGCATAAGAGGAAACTTCAGTGGTACCTAAAAAGCCTTTGGTGTCAACACTCTCAGGACCTGGAAACTATCATACCTAGGATTCCTTGTCTAAGGAAAGATTTTCTTTGGTGGGCAGCAGCATGCAACCACAAGGGTCTTCCCTTTTCACAAACCCATGCCACCGAGACCCTAACCACAGATGCATCAGATTATGCCTGGGGTGCACACCTGGATGGCAGGTGCATTCAGGGCCACTGGAGCCCAAATCAAATACATCTGCACATCAACCAAAAAGAGATGCTAGCTGTTCAGCACACTCTGACAGCTTTCAGACCCCTACTCTCCCTGGGGCTTCTACTGATCAAAACAGACACCACCACAGTGATGTGGTACATCAACAAGCAGAGAGGAACTCACTCTTATCCCCTCTGCAGGCTAGCCATGACCCTTTGGCACACGGCTTCAGACATGCAAATTGACCTCCTAGCACAATTCCTGCCATGCTCCCAAATCTCTCTGGCAGACAACTTAAGCAGAAACCTCCTGGACCCACATGAGTGGCAGCTGTACCACAACACCTTCAACCTTGTAACCCAGAAATGGGGCACCCCGAAGGTGGACCTCTTTGCCTCCCACAACAATCACCAGCTCAGCAAATTCTGCACCAGGGAACCTCACAGCAAGGCCTGGGAAGTGGATGCCTTATCCTTCCAGTGGGTAAACCTCGATCTATGCATTTCCTTCCCTACCTCTACTTACAAGGGTGCTACTCAAAATAAGGGAGGAAAAGCCAAGAGCAATCTTGATTGGCCCAGACTGGCCACACCAGCACTGGTACCCACTACTGCGCAGTCTGTCACCCTTGCCTCCATGGCACCTACCTCAGATCCCAACTCTCCTGACCCAGCAGAATGGAGAATTCATGCATCCACAATTGCAGACCCTGAACCTGGCAGCCTGGCTAATTCCCCTGACCTCTCCTCCAGTTGCTAGCCTAAGCAAGCAAGTCCTGGATGTTATACTTGAGGCCAGATGCCCCGGCACTAGAAAATCCTATGCTGACAAGTGGTAAAGGTATTACACCTGGATCCAGGCTAAAGGAGCTGACACTGACAGCACAGCCCTCCCTACCTCTCATCCTGGATTACCTAGCAGACCTACTTCACAGGGGTCTATCCTTCTCTTCTATTAAAATTCATGCCTCTGCCATCTCTGCTCATTACAGCACAGAGCCACCTCTTTTTTCTCACCGACTCATCAAACAGTTCCTAAGAGGGGCTAACAATTTAAGGCCACCCAGAAGAGCTCCTATCCCAGCTTGGGACCTTAACTTTGTGTTGAAAAAGATCACACTACCCCCCCTTTGAGTCTGCAGCTTCTGCAGAGTTAAAATTCCTCTCTTGGAAAACAGCCTTGCTTCTGGCCATCACTTCAGCTAGAAGAGTTTCAGAACTACAAGTACTCATGGCTGTAGAGCCCTTCATCATTTTTCATGCTGACAGGGTCTCCCTCAGGACTAACCCAACGTTCATGCCTAAAGTGGTGTTTAGTGTGGCTCAAAACCAATCTATTCATTTGCCCACCTTTTTCCCTAACCCTCAAAACAAGGGGGGAAGGATTCTGCATTCTATAGATGTGCTCAGACAGCTCAGATTCTACCTGGATAGAACTAAATCTTTAAGGAAGACTGATCAATTGCTAGTCAGCTTTGCAGCAGGGGCAGAGAGCAAGGCCATATCCAAACAAACAATCTCCAAATGGGTAGCACACTGTATCCATTTCTGCTACATCTACCATGGGAAACCACCTCCTAAGGGGGTCAGGACGCATTCCACCAGGGCACCCTCCACCTCTGCAGCTTTTCTCAGAAGGGTCCCTACCAGGGACATCCTGGAGGCTGTAACATGGAGTTCTGTTCATACCTTCAGCAAGCATTACCATCTGCCTATCCTCTCCAAATCAAGAACAGGCTTTGCAACCGCAATCTTGAAGAGCATCATAGCCAGCCCCAACCTTTCCTGACTGTCTCCACCCTTTTCTTCAGCTTTGGGAGTCAACCCAAGTGTGATGACTGCAACAGTGAAACACAAAAAACATAGTACAGTTGTGTACACTTATCATAAATGTAGATGTTCGAGTGTGTTCACTGTTGCAGTCTGTGTTTCCCACCCTCCATCCCCCTTGTTTCTCTTTCTCTCTCTGTCTCTTCCTCACTCCTTACAGGGATTTTTGGTGTTTACTTTCTACTGGTGGTGTTCTTCCACCATAACCTAGCTCCCTATTTGGGAGCTCCTGACATTTGGGTGAAGAAAAACTGATGTAATGGCGTTGGCTGCCTGATTTTATATCACTGATGATCTGACATCAGTCCTGGCATGACAGCAACTGATGCAGAAATACTAAGCCTCTGATATTTGGACCGACTGAGGGCTACCCCTGGCAGGATAACCCAAGTGTGATGAATGCAACAGTGAATACACTCGAGCATCTACATTTATGGTAAGTGTACACAACTGTACTTTTTACATTACTGACTACAAAAGCAAAAAAAAAAAATAAAATGAAACTAACATTTCATCACAGCAATGTGAAGAAACAGAGGCAAGGATTTAAAAGAGTTCCATGTGTTCTCTGCTGTCGCCAAAAGTAGCAGTTTCTGTGAGTGCAAGGCATGCAACTCAGAAATATGTTTGCTGCAATGAGGAATGACCTCTTATCAGCTAATTCACACAAGTTTCATCTCTCTGAATTGCATGGTGTTACCTCTAATGTTAAATCAGCACTCCCCTGTGTAAATCACTACTGGTGGCCCATGCATCGTGTTGGCATAGGCACCCTCCTCATTCCTTCATTCTGCCAGAGGGATGCGCGTGCACACACACATGTGGATACATCTCCATACATCTTATCTGTCCAAGTTTACTGAACATCCCTGATGCTGACTCTTATTGTTTTCCTATCCATCATAAATCACAGGCAGTTACAATTCGTCAATAATGTCAGACAGAGTTTCATTCTTATTATTTGTAAACTGTATCAGGATGCTTGAGCTGTTGCTCTGCTGACATTTTAGTGACTCAGATTAATATTTATAACTTCTCGCTGTTGTCTTCTAGTGTTCTTCCCAGTTCTGTTTGGACTGGATATACATCTAAAACAGGGCAGAACACAACTATACCAATGCAGGCAATTAATTAACATAACTGCATATTGTCTGCACTAGACATTCAGAGAAGATTTACCAATGCAATAAGCAGATAAATAATTTAAAACAGCCTCCAAAGTAGGAGGTTAGGTGCGCTACAAACAACCAGACAGCACTGATGACATGTTGTGGGTCATTTTGCCCTCTGCAGTATGAAACAGAATGTAACATATTGAAAAGAATGTGAAAGTGGTATATATCGTTGTCAAAAAAGGACATCTGGTATAACTCGAACAAGACAACTTAGATTTTTTAGATTCAATAGATACAATTACACAAGCAGTTTGAAAAAAACTGCTTTACATGAGTTGCACAGTGGTGCAGAGTTTAGCACTGTTGCCTCACAACGTTTGATTCTCAGGTTCAATTCCCAGCTCAGGTCATTCTGTGGATAGTTTGCATGTCGTCCTTGTGGGGTTTTGCTGAACACTACAGTCTCCTTCTGTATCTCAGAGGTGTGTAATTAATTGGATGTGTGTGTGTGTGCATATATTTGTGTGTTTGCTGTAATGACAAGAGTGTTCCACCTAGAACGATCTCTACCTTATACTCACTGCTTACGGTTCAGGCTCTCTCTTCCCTGAAATACTGAATAGGTTATGGTAGGTATCACAGAATTAATTAAATAAAAAAATGAATGAATGAATTTTGTACTACATTGCATTTAACCTTCAATCAATACAACTGCTGCTGAAGCACTGCAAAAACCTATAAAAGGTGAGTGCACCTTCAAGGTAAGCTTCACCTGGAGCATGGTCTTTAAAGTAATGCCACAAAAGAACAATTCCCTGGCCACTTTTCACTACTAAGATTAAATCATTTGTGTTTGTATGATTTTGTGCAGCTCTCTGCAGATAATCTTCTCTTCATGAACACTAAAAGCACAGCAACAAAAATCTGGATTAGGGTAATATTAAAGGCCTTATAATATTACTAACACAAAACTCATATTATTTGTTTCAGGCCAAGGACTTAAAGCTAATCATAGCTCTCTGGTAAACAAAATATATGCTACCTAGACATATGGCCTTATTCATCTGTCTTATACCAACCCAGTCACAAGTAAAGTAACCCAGAAAGTAAACCTTGGCTATCGGATCACAAAACTCCTTAATGTACCTCCCATGCTTGCTTACACTGACACTGACGCACACACACACACACACACACACACACACACACACACACACACACACACACACACACGCACACACACACACACACACACCTACCTCTTCTTTAACTCAAATCCTGCCTCCATCTGTTCATTGTAGGCCAACCTGAGAACATCAAAACCTGCAAGACGTTAAACTGCACCAACTCTATTGCTGCATCACAATCACACAATTGTCCAGCTGAATATCATTCCCTAATACCAAATACTGACCAGCCAGCTACAAATTTCATAGATTGTTACTATGCTAATGGTCCAGGGGACCTTTTAAAGTCTAGCCATGTTTTCCCAAAAGAATTCTGATGCCCTGTATCCAAACAGGACATTGAGGGCCACACATTTATAAGTTAGCTCTGTCCATAAGGGACATGGGTGCCAGGCCTAGTGTAAGTTTCCTATTCTCCATCCACTGATGCAGGTTGTGCCTAAATTGGGTAATAGACAAACTCAACTTCATATTAATGGGAAGCCTGTTTCACAGGGTGGGCAGTCTCTGGCACACATCTGTCTCTCCAGCATGTTTAAGTCACAGACAAAATTCAGTTCCCTAGACCATATATTTCTGGTACTGTTTGACCTATGAATATACAGAAGTGTCGTAAGTGTGATGTTTGTGGATGCCTTGTAAGCCAGGCACAGATCATCCCTCAGCAATCTATAGGAGACTGATTAGAGGGAAAGGGCTTTAAGGTGCTCTGCATAAGGCAGGTTTGTTACGCCCTGTATTCTTTTAGTAAGGAACTTGTGAGGTTGCTGTAATTGCTGCGCATGCCTAGTCAGGTACATACCAAAGGGAGCACTGTACTCTATGATTGGTCTGATAAGGGCAGAGTACAGTGGGATAATGACCTCTTTGGACCTGGATGCCATGCCCTTACTTACAAGTTGTGCAACATAAAAGGATTTCCTCAACACTGTGTCCACATGGTGTTTGAAGGTAAAGATACAGTCTATGTGAATTCCTAGATCCCTGACCCCTGGGTCAGCTCTTAGGCATGTTATTATCAACATGGTAATTAGCTGGGATGATTGACTTCCCTTTCTTAGCATTGAGTTTAAAGACCATGCCTTTGGCACCATTTGTTAGTCAGAGATGGGTCTTGTTGAAGAATATCCACTTATATCCACATATTCAAGTGGATTCTTGGGATTTCCTTACAAAAATAGGGAAATTAATGTATGACAATGAATACAATTTTATAACAGTGGACGTTAATGATTTGTTTTCAGTCATTCCACACGAGTTGGCACTCAGATGGTTGGAAGATATGATGCTAGAATTTGGTTTTTTAAATGGTGGTGATTTCAACCTAGTACTTGAGAGTGTGGAATTAGTTATGAAAAATAATTTTATATACTTTCAAGGAGAGATATACCACAAGATTGATGGTATACCTATGGGGGCAGCTTGTGCCCCAATAGTGGCAAATATAGTCCTTTTGTACTGGGAAAAGCATTATGTGTTTGATTCTAGATATAAACAGTACATAAAAGCTTATTTTAGATTCCTGGATGACATATGCCTGGTTTGGAAGGGACCAAGGCATGAAATTTATAGTTTTATAAAGTATATTGGTCAAACTACTGAATTTTTAAAATTTAAACATGAAATATGGGAGGAGTATGTGAATTTATTGGACGTAACTATAATGAAAGATGTTGAGAACAGAAAATTTAAGTCTAAATTATACAGAAAAGAGTGTTTTTCAAATTCCTATCTACATTACAATAGTAATCATGCTATTAATCAGAAGTGGAATATTATTAAAGGTCAGGTGATTAGGGCGATAAGAATGACCTCAGAAGAGGAGGATATGAAGTCAGAGCTGGAATTTATATAGGGTTTGTTTGTTGAGAGGGACTATCCTGTAGAGATTATAGTTAAAATTAAGCAGGAAGTGTTGGGGGGAGTAGAATAAGAAATACGTACCACTACTGAAATGTGGGCAAGTGGGTGGTGGTGAAGTGTTAGAAAATGAGTTAGAGAAAGAGAAAAATGATGTAAATATGGTATTGACATTTAATGAGGATACTAAAGCTATTAAGAATATGATACATAGAAATTGGACTTTATTTTCATCTATGCCCAATAGTATTAAGATATTTTCTAACAAATTGAAATTTGGATATAAGAAAAATAAATGTTTGAAAGAATTATTTGAAAGGGAGCAGATGACGAGAAGTAACAGGAAGAAGATAGGCACGTATAAATGTGGTAGATGCCCGCAATGCCCATTTGTGTACAATCAGGAGGTTTTGGATATAGAATACATGACATTTTACCCTAGGGGTTACTACAATTGTCAGACTATGGGGATAGTTTATTTGGCCAAATGCACCTGTGGTGCATACTATGTGGGCAAGATGGAGCGGAGTTTGAAGCAAAGAATATACGAGCGCATATATGACATCAATAGGAAAAGGGAAACTAACGCACTTTTTAGAAACACACTAGTGTGCCCGCAAGCATACTTTAAATTTTGGGTCATTGAGCAGGTGAGTAGAAATGAAAGGGGTGGAGATTAGGAAGTACAATTAGAGTTTAGGGAGCTTATTTGGCAACTGCAGTTGGATGCGTGTAATCCACCAGGGCTCAATGATCATATTTCAATTATGCCAGCATTAAAAATAAGAGCAAACAAGTACTGAAGAACAATAAGATAATTATTATTATTTATTTATTAAGCAGTATTAAGCATATGTAACAATTATGGATGTACAAAATCAAATGTTTTTAAGTTTTACACAATATGTGCTAATAATATATATAAGGAAATAATATTTATGCACAAACAACATCTATTCAGATTTTTATATATTTATATATGTATACTTGTACAAAATATTAAATATAGGCTCTTAATATATGTTTTTAAGATATTTTATATATATATATATATATATATATATATATATATATATATATATATATATATGTTTTAGCCATTATATTCATGAATTTATGTGTACAAAATGCATTAAGGGATTGTTTAATTGTTTAATTGATTGAAGGTGTTGGGTCTATTTAAATGAATGGTGCAAACTTTGTTGTTTACTCTGATGATGTTTCTGTGCTAGGAAATGAAAGCACTTAGTCCGTTTGCTTTTTGTTTGAATGTACTGTCTATTGGAAATAAATAGTTTTTTGCATTAGAGGTGGCCTTTATTGTGCTGGAAAACTATTGGAGAATTTGTGGTTATTGGTGTTTTAAGACTTCAGTCGTCCCATTTGGATTATTAGTCTTGTTGAAAAATGCTAGTGTCTGCAGGGGAGTGAATGATATTCCCCCCAGCTTGCAATCATCTGCAAACTTAAATCAGCCATAAACCTTCAGCATTTGCTTCCATTTCAGAGAATCAGATGCCAAAAAGGAGCAGGCCCAATACCGCCTTCTAGATTTTCACATCCAGAAACTCCTCTTCATGAGCCACTGGCTACCAGATAGCCAGTGGGCATCTCCGTTATTCATATTAGCATCTCACCAATGAAATGGAGCTACATTCATCAGCAGTCTAAAATCAAACCTATTCAGAGGCAGCACAGCCATTTCTGTATTACCTCACATACAATCAACTTCCTATAGAAAGTACATGTAGGCATGGGCTCACCATCCTTTCAATTATTCGAGTGTTTTCGCCATTGCAGTACTGATAGCTCTTGAGATTTCTACTACAGGACGCCTGTGATCCATCCAGTCTTCCAGAAGGTTTCAAACAGCTGAGTCGACATCCTCCAACCTACATATTAGGATGGCTGTGCTACAAGTAAGACATCTGTCTGGGCCAAATTTAATTATTTTGTGCCCCTGAAGTAGGAGGAGTCTGGAAGAAACCAGAGAAATAGCTGCCTGGGCAGCAAATGCTCCCAGGAATGATAGCTCAGACAGAGGAACCCTCAATGTTCCCCTCCTTCAATTCTGGAGCACCCTTTCGGCTTAGAAGAGATGAGAAATGGGAATAAAAAGTAACTGGGAACCAACCCCACCCCTAATTTGGTAACAGGTTAGAGAGGGGCAGGAGGGAAGGAAGCCAGAGCCTAAGCTGGCCCACCTAGTGCACTAAGTGCAGATCATTGGGCTGGCAACCCTCAATTCTAAGTTGAGGATAAAGAAAAAAAACATCTAAAAAGGTTTTCTGCTTTGCAAAACCATACCAATCAGGTTGCTACAATATACAACACACATAAAGTGCTGAAACAAGTACTTCAGTGCTGGCTACAAAATAAGTATTTCTGTACTAGTGTTCAGAAATGCTGGTACAGAAATAAATGCACTACTGGCCAATTGTCATCAGCTGATTATGACCCCTAACATCTTGTGTCCAGAGCGTTTGCCCTCTTCACACCACACTAGCTTTGCTTTGGAGGGAAAAATAAAATGACTGCAATGATGAATGTACTCAAGCATCTATGTAATGTTACATTCCTACACTGCTGTACTATGTTTGTCATATTTTCACTGTTACATTAGTGCTAAGTCTTGAAAAGATTCACAATGCTTATACAGAGTGCGGTGGCTGGCCTTGTGGAGGAAGGAGTTGCAACAGCCATTACAGGATGACTGCAGCAAAATCTGGCATGGTTCTGGAAGTGGTGCCAAAGGCGGAGTGCTAGAAAAGGTGTAAACAGGTGACCACATAGCTGCTTCCAAAATGGCATGGGTGCCGATTCCCCCAAAGTAAAAAGTAGTGGTTGCGACAGTTACCCTGGAAGAGTGAGCCCTGACTTGTGACTTGCCCTGATGCACTGGGCCAGTTATTTGGAGACATTCTGCTTTGATAGATAAAAATCACAGTTGCATATCCACATCCAGGATAATCAGAATCCTTTTACCCTTGTTCTGTGGGGTTAGAGAAATCACTATGATGGTGACTATGATTAAGAGAAACTTCTGTTAACAGTTTGGAGATGAAGGCTGGGTTTGTGCTGAGTAATCCTGTCCTTGTGGAAGATCAGGAAGGGCTGTCTGTATATAAGGGCTATAGCTCTCAAATCATTCTGGTAGCAGTTTTGGGCACTGGAAGGCAGGGTTTCCATCTGAGAGGTACCATAGCTTTTGGATCGTATGGGGGCAGTGTTCATTTTTCTAGTACATAACTCAGGTCCCATGGGAGGGGGAAACAGTTCCTTCTTATGTAGAAGGAAGTGCATAACCCCTTTAAGTAATTGCTTCACCTGCAAAAAGGGAGTAATCACAGGGCAGGAAAGCAATGAGGAAAGATGCACATACTTTCAATGAAGTACAAGGTTAACTGAATTTGTAAAGATCTGACAGATATTTGAAGACCACTGACACTGTTAACAGCTTTGGTAAAAAGTGTTTTTACCATGAAAGACAGAATCTTATTTTTGCGATCTATGGTTTCCTTGTATTTGGTTTCCTAGCCTCTGTCAGAATTGTAATGACATCCTCTGTAGGTGTTTGCCTACAGGGGATGAGTGCTATATTATCCATGCTGCCGGCATTAAGGTCCTCAGGTTTGGGTGTATGACTGAACCCTTGTAATGGGTCCACACACAGACTTCATCCTTTTATGCTCGCTAGGAGAGAAAATAAATATTATTTTAGTCAAAAAGGTGCTATGAGTATCATTTTTGGTTTGTCTTCACATGCTTTCTAAAGTACATTAAGAAGACTAAGGATGGGAGGAAACACTTAAATGAAAAAGACCCACTCAACCGATCAAGCGCAGCTGCCTGGGCAGCAGATGCATTCTTAGCGTCCTGTTGCATATTTTCTGTTTTTTTTCTGTAAAGTAAAAGGATCTATTTCTGACGTACCTCCACCTGTGGGCCAAGTCTGGAAATATGTCGCAGTTCAGTATTCCTTTGTGAGGGTGTCCTGTTCTGCTCATCTGGTCTGCCATGACCGTCTATTGGGATAGAATGCTAGATGTCTTAAAGGTCAGACCTGACTTCTGGGCTAGACATCAGGCCATCATGGCAGTGTAACAAAAAGATGAGAGCAGTTTCTTCCTTGCTTGTTGATATACCACATGACTATTGTGTTGTCTGTCTGAAAATGCAGGGGTCTTAGTTACCACACCCATTTGAACGCCATTATGGCTTAAACGTACAGCCATTAGCTCTGACACAGATGCACTTTTTCTTCTGTGATCTGTTACAGATCCATTAAACCTTTAGCTTCCTTAATTGTGTACCCCCAAGCTACTACTGTGGAATCTGTGGCAAGAGTTTTGATAGCCAGGCCTGATTAAGATTTACTCATTGAATTGATTACAAGAGCTTTTTCTTATACAAGGCAATAGAGAGATGGAGCACTGCACTGAAGGGGTAGGTTGATACCACCTGTTCTATAGACATCACTGCAGTTCTCTCATGTGAGGTTTGCCAAAGAAACCATTAGAACTGAGGATCCCATGTAATATGGGGTCCTGTAACATTCCCTGGATGTAACCGCATTCTGCTGTTGCACAGATTAGAAAAATGTCAGAAACAGCACCTTCTCAGATGGAAGGGATGCACATTTCACAGTGTCCAAAAGGGCTCACAGAAACTGGTTCTGTTGTAATGGGGTTAACTGCAATTTAGGAAGATTCAGAATTTAAAAGGGGTCTGAATAAGGGGAGGTGAAAGAAGAAATTCAATTACAAAGTGCCTAGCTCTTGTAATTGCATATTTCAGTGCCAATGGTATACACCCAAAGATTCCTTACAAAAAAGATACAAGGAGTAAACACAATGTTCTACACTGATTGCCTCAAAGCCCTGTCTCTTTATTCAGTATCATACAGAATGCCAGGCTAACACCACCTCTCAGAATACTAGGCATCCTTGGACCAAGGGAGCCCGCAGTATTTTTTGCAGGGGAGTGTAAACTCACAGCCCCGCCCACACAGCCCCACCCCCTCTGCCCACGCAGCCCCACCCCCCCACGCAGATATTACAGGGTCCCATTACTTGGCTATTTCTCCCCAGTTGCCATAAACACTGTTCAAAATTCTCAGTGTGCATACTATTTTATGATTTACTTCTACAATGATTACAGATATCTAGATTTAATTAGAAATCCATGATAAGTTCTTTTTACATACCCCACATACATTGCAACTAACTCAAGGGAACTTTCAGCTGCCAGCCCTTTTGAATTCTGATCAAGAAGGCTTGGCTGTTCAGTTCTCTGTACCAGAATAATTTCTCATTCATTGCTAATAATCATTTTATTTACTTGGGTACTAACAGAGTTTTCCTTTTTACCTACTATAAAGACAAGGTATTTGTTTTATATCAAAATACTTCTTGTTTTATTTATTTATTTATAATGACTTAGAAACAACTACTGGGGAATAGTGTTCATTAGTTCAGTATTTCTCATGTAGGACACTAAACTGAGTCCAATGAGCCTGTTCAGATTATACAGATTTAAACAGATTAGTTTATAACACTAGTGTTATTTGGCTTCCAAGATTAGCTCTCAGTAACACAAGTTGCTGTTTAAATAAAAGCTGGCATTCTGTGCTCTGCATGCATGACACGTTATAGCCGTATGTAACTTAAACTGTGTGCAGTCACTAAATTATGTATATCTTTTAATTAATGCTTAATCAAGCATTTCTTCATAATCTCAACATTGATACAGTTGCAAGTCATCATCTTTTTAAAGATAAGTCCAATATCCCTAATATATGCACATTATTAATTCTTTTTTTCAAGTTTAGTTTCACTGAGTGGATGAGGGAAATTCTGGGTGTTTTTTGCTTTTGTGTGGTTGACCCTTAGTTATATGAAACTGGGTCTATTATCAGTGATGTGAACAACTTCATTATATGCTTAATTAAAAGCTTTAGACCTTATTTCTTGACACAGACATTACAGTATCCTTCCTGTTACTGTGATAAACCAAAGTAGCCATGCATAAGAAGTGTACATATTTATACATATGATTATAATATATACAGATTGTTTTAATTATAATATAAAATAATTTAATTATATCCCTTCTATAATACAGCACTACTTGTTAGTGCGTTTTAAATTTATAGTTTTGAATGTTTTTTCCAGCAAGCAATGAAACAAAACATATGAACCAATAATGACAAACTGCCCAATTCAGAACATTTCAGCCATAAAAGGCCACTTAAACTTCTGTCATTACAATCCACCAATGTCAGTCAGTATCCACAATCAATGCAGAAGTAAAAGTCATCTGAATAATTCCACATTATAGAGATCTGAAACTAATGAAGAGGTTGTTGCTAGAAAACAACTTTATATTTCAGTGTTTCATCTACACATTCAGTGCCTACTGCCCTTAAAGAATAAATTGCCCATGCTACATTAAAAAAATGGTAAGCTAGTATACTGCAATAGGGAATGGGTGGCAAGCTGAAAAACAAGTTCATAGTTATTAGGCATTTCCTCCAAAGGAGGACATACTCAGGACTGCAGCACCCCATCTCCTTAAAATACAAATCTACATGTTGTAGAAGTAAAACCTATAGCCTTCTTCATCAAGATGCAAGTATGCTACCTGCTGTGCTACTAACACTAATTAAAATTCTATATGACAATAGTGATATCATTTGCTGAACAAAACAGTTGTACATTTTAAGCAAACTTAGCATGAGCAGCAGTAAATTTCTCTTCCCTCGAAACTCACAATTCCTTAAATATGCACTTGAAAATAAATTCCACCTGATAACTCTAACTAGGGCATTTCACTCTCTCTCACACACAAAGACAAAGCCTAAAACAAACAGGGACAGATTATAAATATTGCCCTCATGAACTTAGAAAATTGCTAAAAATTAACAGAATTTGTTAGTATGTATTTTTTTAAAGGATATGACGTCTAAAACTCAAATGTCTGTTATTATTTAGCAACTTCAATCCTTTTAGGAGGAATATGGGCAAAAACCTGTCAGCTGAGGGGTATGCTACCTCATTCTTATACATCCATACACACATGCACACACACTACCTCTCAATCTCTTAGCACAAGAAATCTGGACAAAGCCTGTTATACAAGGGCCTAAAACTAGGGACCCATTTAGAAAGTTGCTGCAATAATAGGATTTGTGTTAGAATGCGTTTTCTAAAGGATGAAGTCTAAAGCTCAAATACATGTCATTATTTAGTAACTTTAATCCTTAGCTCATCCCAGTGATTTGTCAAAAAAAATAATTTTTATGAGGAACAGACCAAAAATATAAGGCAAAAATCTGGACATTCTGTGAAAATCTTTACAGTTCTGAGGTATGACACACACATACATACCCCTACCTCCTTAGAAAGTGGATAGAAGAACAAGTTTTGTATTAGTATGCATTTTCTGAGGATATGAAGCCTAAAACTCAAATGTCTGCCAATATTTTGACTTCAGTCCTCAGTGATTTGCAAGAAAAAACACAATTTTATGAGAAACAAACTGAAAATATGAGGCAAAAATCTGGATAATTGTGAGGTATGACCCCCCCCTTACTTACACACACACACACACACACACACACACACACACACACACACACACACACACACACACACACACACACACACACACACAGACCTACCTCCCTCTTACACACACTCCTCCCTCTCTGTAGAGCAGGTGTTTGCTTTACCACTAGTTGCTTTAAGTGAAGGACTTCAAAGAGTGCTGTGTCATTTGTAGTATAAAAGTCTAAGCTGAAATCACCCCTCAGGAGTCTGTATGATATTGAAGAGAGGAGCAAAGCATTTAGTCTATCAGAATGGCTAAGGGTACTCAGACCTGAGATCTTTTTAGAGAGGAAATATTAAGGGCTCTCAAGTTGCTTTAGATGATTAGGGAGGTATATGCCAAAGGGTACATGCCTCAAATAACAAGCTAGTTATTATCCGAAACCCAATCATACTCCTCTGTGTAAGCATTAATCAGTTCTCCTATGCTCTAGTCTCACATAAAAGTTTCAACAGCAGCACCACCGAACAGAGTTGGAAACCTGTGACAGCCTTAAAAGCTGTAGTACAATTTGCACTGAGATTAATAATGCGGGACTATAACTTCTTTGGTTTTGGGGAGATACCATGAAGGATTAGTGCAAGGTAGAAGAATTTTCTAATCACTACTGAGACTTAGTGGTCAAAGAAGAGTATATTGTCATCATGCATATATCCAAGACAACTGCCAAATTTTTAAGTGGAATGTTATCTACATGTAAACAGTAGCGATGCTGGATTCACCAAAGGAAACTATGCCGCATTTCTTGCTGATAAGTCCATGATTAATACAACAAACATTTGTTTGATCCAGCTCTTCTTGGAGAATTTGAGTATCAGAATGGGATTTGATACTGCTCCAAGTTTGCAGTCACCAGCATGGAACACAAAAAGTTTTGCAGATTCTGCTGTATGTCAGTAACAGAAATCTGAACGAGCTCACAGCTGTATATTGACCCAGAGCTAGTCCTTTCATTATGCCACAGTGACCAGGTGGTACACTCTAATTTGGTCACCAACAGCACACACACAGACCAGCCTGCCCTGCCTCTGTGTCAGTGGGATGTCTGCATCCTGTGAACCATCTGTATTTATGTGCAGGGCCAAGAAAAAGAATACAAATGCTTTAACACAAAAACAGGTACTCTTCCATTAATAATTTTTGAACTACGTATTCCAGAAGAAAAACAGAGAAAGGATAAATGTGTCTTTCTGCCAGACAAACATACTATGGATTATAGTTAAAAATGTACCTTAAAATGCAGAAGGCTAGTGGTGTATAAATGTTCTGAGTATGAATAACAATACACAGATTATAGTGCTAATAATATGCAGAAGTAAACTGTGTAAAGGGTACTGGGCAAGTACAGCGTGCAGAGTCTTTTACAACAAGAATGCTAAAGGTATAAATAAAAAGGCAAAGATAATAATAAGTTGATGTGGAGCTGTAAACCATGGAAAGCATTGCAAATGTTGAAAGAATATTGTCGGATTAGAAGCTCGACTGAAGTTATTAACTGCATGCAGCTGGAAATCCCATACTGATTAACAATCATCAATTACTCTGTTAGTCTGAAATGATGTTGTACCGATACATATATCAGTGAACAGGTTAGCATTATAAACGCCATTATATCAACACCACGTATGCCAATCAAATAACAATGATAAGCTACATCTCTGGTTCAGGGAATATTATGATCATAAAGGTTGTCTGGTTACTAAATATGGATAAAATGGTTGTGGTCCTTGTGGACTACGTGGTCTACAATGGTAACAGAACATGGGGCTAGGACAACAATAATGAGCTTCTTTTTTTACTTTATTTTAACTTTTATTTATCATTTGCTGATCAAATAAATGAACTCTGAGCACCCTTCTTAGCCACAACATTGGCCATTACACAAACAAAAATGAAAGAGCACAGAAATCATACAGTAGTAATAACATAAATGACAGCAAGCATTTCACAGACAAAAACAAAATGATAGCATGATGCCGACAATAAATCTGGCAACAACAGTAATAACCAATGGCAGCATCATAGATTAATATGAGAAATTGTCAAATATACATACTCATATCATGCATCGATTTAATAAGAACACGCTTGCAGTAGTAGTATAGCCAGTTACGTCAGTATTTCCAAAACGAAAAGGCTGAAATATTTTAAACATGCATATATATATATATATATATATATATATATATATATATATATGTACATACAATCTCCAAAAATAAAAGTAAAGATTTGCACCTTATGTTTTTGACTTTAATATCACCTACTTTCACTCATACACACTTTATATTTTTCTTCAAAACACCAACTGTCCCATGTCTGCATCCTTTGTACTACTTTCATGTGTGCACACTTTGTTTTTCTTCCCAAACACCAGCTATCTCGTGTACACATCCTTTGTATTTATTTACAGTATTGACAATACTTTTTACTTTAATAACATATACTATCACATGTGATGCCACCCCCCCAGCACCATCTTATTTATTAGCACCTTGTGTGCTTTGAAAGTGAATGTATGTTATAGCATTTAATATGTGGCCCCATCACCATCTTGTTTGTCAGCACCTTGTGTATTGTTCCATATGTAACCCCCATCACCATCTTGTCTGTCAGCACCTTGTGTATTGTTCCATATGTAACCCCCACTACTATCTTGTCTATCAGCAACTTGTGTTTTGTGGAAATGAACAGAATGCAGTTGGAGGCCCATATATACCACCCCAAACCCCAAACACCATCTTGTGCATGACTAATTTTTGTACTGTGGAAAGGAACACTATGCTGTGATATTTAGTATGTACCCAAAGCACCATTTTAACATTCGGTGCTTTGTGCATATTGGAAATCGACAGAATGATGTGGTGTTTTTTTATGTACCCTCCCAGACCCATCTTACCTATCAGTACCCTTTGCAGCCTGTAAATGAACAGTATGCCCTAGGGCCCTGTATGTGCCTCCCAGCACCTTATCTGTTGGAACTTTGTGTATTGTGAAAATTAACCTTACCCTGCAATGCTTCATACGTACCCCCTATAACAATTCTGTCTCACAGTATGAGGTTTTCCAGTTTAGTCCCCAGCTTTCTGTGCAAAGGCTACATCTTCCCTCTGTTCTTTTGTCCCGCACCATATCTTAGTCCATCCCTCTTACAAACAAGCAAACACACACACACCTCCCTTCCTCTTACAAACACACACACAAACACAAACACATCTCTTAAACACTAAAACACACATGCACACACCTACCTCTCACTTCTACATTCATATGGCGTGTCCGCAGTCCAAACGTCCTCTGGAATTCAAATTCTCGGTAGGCGCACGAAAGACAAAGACATAAACCAATGGTCACACAGACACAGAAAACGAAAACAAGTCGCAAACACCTGTTGTGTCTGTGCGACTGGAAGGGATGCAAAGGGCGTTCTTAAAGGGGAACGCCCTTTAAAAAAAAAAGTTTTTTTTTTTTTAAATTAAAATAAAATTAATTTCTCAGCCAGCCGGTTCCAGGGGGTGCAAGTGCACCCCCTTGCACCTGCCTGCGGGCACCCTTGCCTTGGACCCTTTTTTAATTAACATTTTGGACATCCACAAAAAAATCATCAGAAGTACTAGATTAAAATACCCAAATTTTGCTTGTGACAAACTGTGCATGTTGGAGACAGAAAGGGCATGAGACAGTGAGAGAACGAGAGTGCAAGATGTTTCTCAGAGAATTCCCATTCTCTGGAATGGGCTCCCCCATCCATGTGAAGTACATTTCACCCCCATCCTTATGCAAGCACAACTTGGATGAATGGATGGGTAATCAGAAATTCACCCCTGGTCTGGTGCCTATGTTTCTGATGAACAGAGGCAGTCAGTAAATTGCCTCCTATATTAATACAATTTGTGGATCACATTTGGTTGCATGGCTAGGCTTATAAGGGCCTTAGTAATCTAATGTATAGTATACACCTAGGAACCCTGGATGCACTAGATAAATCAAAGGTAGGGGGATAAATTAGTCATGGACACCCCCTTGCTTAGAATCTTGGGTAATGTCTTTGTGCTCTGACTATGTGTATGTGAAGGGAAGCATCCTTAAGATCTGTGGTAACCCATAAAACCTTGTGAGAAATGGAAGGAAGGCCTGCAAGACTAGCATTTTGCATTTTGGTACTCATAGAAATGTGTTTAACCTTGATAGGTCTCTAACATGGGCCTCCAAGGGCTCACTCTAAGGGCAGCTTGCTGTCAAATCTTTAGTTACACTGGCTTAATAATTTCCCATGGATATAAAGGAATTCCTGAGAACCTTGATTATTTTACACATTGAAATCTGTATTCCTCTCTCAGAATTCTTAGGACCCCAAAATCTTGAGTGATATTTTCCACACTTTTTCAGAAATAGTCCCAGGTGACCCATTATTTTTTTTAGGAAGGGGTGGTAAATAGAAGCGTGGACGAGTATTTTTTTTTTTTTTGAGGGTTAAGAGGTAAGAGGGTGCTGTTGAACCATATCTGCTTCCTTTAAATGTCTAAGCCCTGGCTCTTAAGCTTCCCCATTTGGTTAGTTTATCATTTTCTTCTGAACTGACCTTTCTTAACCTTCAGCTTCTTCCTTTTATCTTGATTTCAGTTAAGGGGACAAGGTTTAATAGTGTAAGTTTTGCCGCACATGGCTGGGTGGACAAACTGCCATTTCGCTAACTGAATAATCTTTTAATCTTTGCCTTTTCCACCAGCTTTTTAAACATCTACTCAGCTAGGATGCAAACAACAGTTCCCTGGATAATGAAACAATTTGAAGCAGAGTCAATCATAGTCAAGTTTGATAGAGTGTTGCCAGTCTGTGAGGAGAAGTTGCAAAGATCCATCATTTATCGCTCATGGCTTTTCCCTCTATCTCCTCTACTGTCACACTGTAAGGACAAGGTAGAGTCTCTTGGAACTTGAATATGTGTGTCTGGAAATTTAGATGCCTGAAGATAAGGATAGCAGAGGTGCAGTCCTTCCTCCCCAGATGGTCATTTCTGTTTTCCCTAACATTGGGGACTGGATTCTTGCAGGCCATAGACACCATAGCTTAGTCAGCAGTTAGGTTCCAGTAAGGATACTATACTGGAGTCCATGGCACTGTAGAAATTGTCAAGCTTCCTGGGAGAAGAGGGAATTGGAAGCCATCTCCAAATATGTACTGATAAATGTAACACCTAAAGTTTCAGTACCTGTTGAAATAGCCATCTGCTTAGTCTCCAGCAATTCCAGAAGTTCCTTGTATGTTTTGAGCACAAGACTAATCCTTATTTTTCCATATGAAAAAGTTGTTTTTCTGCTGAGGGTGTCACCAAATCAGAAACCCTTTGGTGGTTAGGCAGAAAATAAGATGCTCTCTGCATCTTGCATATAAGAAAGGGGGAAAACATCTAGCATGCATAACCAGTTTGTCCATATCAAGTCTGCAACATCCGATTCTTCAAGGGGGAGATTTCTTGCAATTTTGTTTAGTTGGAGACCTCTGACACTGTTGGGATGACTTGTAAGAGGCTGCATATTTTTTTAAGGAAGAATGTAAAATCCTGCACCTGTCTCATCAAGTCCCGGGAAGGGCCTAAGTGGGCAGTGGGGGACAGCATACTGAGTTCAGGCTAAGAAAAGATGACAAATGTCCAAGGTTTGGGCATCATGGGTTTGCTCTTATGGATGGTGACCACCTTCAAAGTCTGTTGTCACAGATGGACATAAATTACTTCAATATGACTGTTGCAGATGTACCCTCAGTTCTTGTTCGTGAGGCTATCGTCCTTGCTCCAGGTTCAGAATAGTGTCAAAAACCAAATGCCCATGGACAGACATCTGGACTGGCAGCTTAAGAGCTTCAGCTCATTAGGACAGGCTTTCTAATGATGACTATTTTACAGGTCAATCCTGGTTTTATGGTGAGCACTTTCACTTTGAAAATTTAATGTTGCAGAGAGTTTTACTGCAATTTTGTAGCTTGTGCAAGCAAGTTAAGTATTTTTTGTCCCCACCCCCAATTTTTCCACTGTGGTGTGGCTAAGGAGCTGATACATGTAAATTTAGAGGTGGGGGCAGGGCATCCCTCATAGGGTTGCAGGGGAGCTTGTTCTCCCTATAAAGAAATTATGTTTTTGTTTAGGCCTTTTGACCCCCATATTTCAAAATTCATCTTTTGGAAACCAGTGCATCAAATGAGTGTGCCATGATTGCTCATAGTTAAACCTTCTATAACAGAGTGGTGACCTCCAGAATGGCATTACCAAAGACCTTTACCCAAAAAGACCTTTGAGACATGAGTTGCAAAAGCACCTCACTGGATATGACGCTCTTAAGCCTAGGTGGATCTTTGTATATTGTCAGTATGCCATTGGCCCACAAATGTGCCTTCTTTGTGTTTTAAGTAGGATGTGCATGGACCATCAACCAGATTATATGAATGTGCAGCCTTTTCCAATTCAAATATTCTTGGAGATTTTTTGCATCCATTTGATGGTCTGCTAACATGTAAGCAACAAGCAATACGTAATTTTTGACAATGTTTCCTTGAGTAATTACTTACTCAAAAAAAAGTATCATAAAATGACATCATCAAACAGTCACAATTAAAAGATATTCAAAATGTCGACAATTCATATTCAACATTGTCAACATTTTCATAACTTACCTTGACATCTGGTGACTTTCTACACACATTTTGCAGGGGGAACAAGCCCCTGTGCACCCCCCACACCCTCTAATTATATATTACAACTCTGAGATCACACTACAGTGAGGAAGAGAGTAAATTTGCCAATCCCGACTGTAGTGCAATTGCCAGTCAAAATGTCGATCTCACAACGAATGCACACTACCATTCTCTGTTGCAGGTTTGACAATTTTTAAATTGCCATTACGATAACTTTGAAAACTGCCTTTTGGTGATCAGAGTTCACATAACGGCCTCTGAAATTTTGATTGTAAACTGTATTTGTAAAACAAGGTACTTATCTATACTCTGAAAAGCAGTAAAGACAGACTAATGATGCAGTTTGAGAAGGGATGACCCATAGCTCTTGCAAATACTTAGTGGCAAGAAAGAGTTGAAGGTAGCAGGACATATGTCCCTCTTATACCACAGGTATTCAAGCATCTGGGGAGGGTGTCCAGACAGTTGAGAAGAGGGAGGATAAAACACTGGAAGTGGTGCCAGATGGAGGGCAGAAGTTCCAAGAATTAATACTATTGCAACAGCAAACAATATAATTTGGGAAGTAGTCCTGACCACACTTTCTTCAGAAATTAGTCCTAACAACTTGGCTAAACCTTCCCATTGTGACCATTACTAAAACTTCACATCCCAGCCCTGAGGAGTGGCTATATTCAAAGCTGATGCTTATAATTTATACTAGCCACTGTACTCACAGCATCCGTTGATGGTGTTGACAGATGTAGGATTCAGAAAAAACTGTGCATCAGTTGTTTGCCACACAGAAAAGCAGAGAGTTTCAGAGCCAAGAAACTTTCATTGCAGCATTGTACTGGGTGCTGCTGGTACAAAGAACAGCAGCCAGGAGTTGGGTATGTAGGAGAACAGGTAGAGCACAATTTAGGTCAGCGAATTAACAATAGCAAGGTACACTTAGGTGAAGTGGTAATAGGACACAAAGCATAACAGACTGTGTTAATGCGGGCATAATCAATAATACTGGCACTTGCAGGGGTGACAGTTTTCCTATAAGGGTGCATAAAAGAGTGTAATCTAGGCATTCACATTGCATTAGATGAAGTAATGTTAGATTTTCTAGCAAAAGTGCACAGCATAGCAGACTTTATGTGCTGTATACATGTAATGCAAAACATACTCAGGACATAGTGTGGGAGGCCCTGGAACATCATATATTACAGCAACTCCATGTACACTGCATTACACTGGTGCATTAGGCATTGAAGGAGTTGGGCAGTATGCTTAGGTTAGAGAGTAAAGCATTACTGTGTACTCAGCATCTGGAAAAACAAAAGCACAAGGACTGTTAGGACTGGGGTATACAAATAGGTGCTTGATTTAAACACTAGATACTTGGATAAATACTAAGCACCTGAACAAAGTACACCACACATGGAACTGGATATGCAGCTTACCTCCCAACCATACCGAATTACTCAGTTTTTACCAAGTTTTGGGGTTCAAATGAAGGGGTGTCACAATTCCCGAGTGGCACCCCTTCATTTTAGTTTTTCTTTTGCTTTTTAATTTTCGTGCTGCTAGAGCTGACATCATCATGTGCTTGATGATGTCAGCTCTGTCAGGGCTACCAGCCTGTTGGAATTGAGCTCAAGGAGCTCACACATTTCCAGCTGGCCTGGCTGCTCAAATGCGAGTGGGAATGGACAAATGGTTGCTGTTACAGCACTACGGATCATTATCAAGGAAACTAACTTTCAGAAGGGTAGGTGTGGGAATGGCAATATCTCTGCAGCAGAATGAAGACTAACTGAAGACTCCAAGTAAAGTAACAAACTCTGCAGCAGAATGAAGTAGGGAGTGTGTGTGTGTGTGTGTGTGTGTGTGTGTGTGTGTGTGTGTGTGTGTGTGTGTGTGTGTGTGTGTGTGTGTGTGTGTGTGTGCACGCGCGAGCATGTGTGAAAATGCCCCCCATTTAATACACCTGGTGGCTAGAGGTACTCAGGCTCAAACCCTTATGTCTTGGGTACAGGATAAAAAGGGGTTACAGCGTGTAGCTCACAAGACATTTCCCTGCGAGCTACATTGCTGAAACTAAATGGCTGCAGCAGCACTTTGCTGTAGAGCAATATGGCTGAAAAGCATAGCAGCTGCAGCTGTAAACTATGAACAGTAATATGTTAATTGGTGGTGATCCTTACAGACAGCTGCCTGGCTGTATTCTAGCAGGGACAGCCATACTAGATGTGTAACACATTCTGTATTCTCATTCAAGGAATGCATTTATTTTATTATTTATTTTGTCAGACGTCTGACAATAAAATAAATAAATAATAAAGAGGTTGAGAGCTGAAGTGAGAAGTGAATTTGTATTCCCCCATTTTTGGATTTGTCCATGTTTTTTTGTGCTAAGAGGTTGAGAGCTATGGTAGAAGTGAGAACTGAATTTGTATTCCCACATTTTGGGTTTGTCCAGGTTTTTTGTGCTAAGAGGTTGAGGGCTATGGTGAGAAGTGAGAAATGAATTCACTAAATACTAGCCATTAAAATTCAGTCTTCTTATTTTTCAGGAAGCTGCTGATTTGGCATAGTGATATGTTGCTCTGACTGTAGTGCATAGGTCCTAGGTTCAAGACTTGCTAGTGAAATGCATAGTGGTAACACAACATTTTATTCTAGCAACTTTACAAAATTATACAAGCAATGTTAAAAATCTGTCCCTGGTAAGTCCCTAGCCACCACCACTTTTGTGCTTTGTCCAGGTTTTTTGTGCTAAGAGTTGAGAGCTATGGTGAGAAGTGAGAACTGAATTTGTATTCCCCCATTATTGGGTTTGTTTGTCCAGGTTTTTTGTGCTAAAAGGATGAGAGCTATGGTGAGAAGTGAGAACTGAATTAGCTTTGTCCATGTTTTTTGTGCTAAGAGGTTGAGAGCTATGGTAAGAAGTGAGAAATGAATTCACTAAATGATAGCCATTAAGTTCCAGTCTTCCTATTTTTCAGGAAGCTGCTGCTTTGGCATAGTGGCATGTTGCTCTGACTGTAGTGCATAGGGTCCTGCGTTCAAGCCTTGCCAGTGAAATGCATGGTGGTAACACATTTTATTCTAGCAACTTTACAAAATTATACAAGCAATGTTTAAAATGTGTCCCTAGTTTTTGACCTTTTGTCCCACCCCCCCAAAAAAATTAAATTGAAAATAAGTGGGAGAAGCTGTGCAAAAATGCCTATGGCTTACACTATTGTCATTCTATTTATAGTGTGGGTGTGGAAGTAGACTTTTATGATGGAAATGTTCTGAATTGGGCAGCTTTGTCATTATTGGTTCATGCATTTTGTTACATTGCCTACAGTATAGCCATACCTCTCAACTGTACAGATTTTCACAGAATGTCCAGATTTGTGCCTCATATCTTTGGTGTGTTCTTCCTAAAAGCTATACCCTTCTGGCAAATAGCTGAGGATTGAAGTCTTTAAATAATGACAAACATTTGAGTTTAAGACTCCACATCATTCAGAAAATTTGTGTTAATGCAAAACCTGTTATTCTATTAACTTTCTAAGTTTGTAAGAGCAATATTTAAAATCTCTCCCTATTTGTCCCCCCATCATTTTAGGCTTTGTCCGATTTTTTGCTTTAAGAGGTTGAGAGGTACGAGTACAGCCTACTGGAAAAATGTTCAAACAATAAATTTAAATTGCGCTCTGTTTAACAAGTGTGTTGTATTATACAAGGAATATAATTTAATAGAGTCAGAAAGGTACATCAAAGAAAATAACACATGTATGTTTCTTGTTTTGTGTGCAAGGGGCCAATGATTTGAAAACAACCCAAAGGTAATCTTTATCCACCACTGGCCAGATGCATTTTCTTTGGATGTGGTGTGGGTTTCAATGCAGTTTCAATGAATGTAAGTTTCAAGGGCAGAGAAGTTTTAATGCAAAGTCTATTTTCATTGTGAGACAGTATTGCTTTATTTACCAAATGTCTATTAGTGTTTGTGGATTGTTGTGCTGTAAAATGTAAAAATAAAATCCAAATAATCATTGTAGAAGTAAAGCAGTATGCACACATTAGTTTTTATGATAAATGGGTCGAAATAGCCAGGTAATGGGACATTGGAATGGCTGCAGGGGGACTCTGGTATCATATTTTGGTTGTCTGTTCTTCAGTTTGTGTTTCAAAGTTGGTATCCCACAATTCCATTTGAGTGGGTGGGTTTTCATAATTATGTATGCAAATTAAATGTTAATCAGCATATAGATTTGTACATATTTTTCATGGGCCTTGTCCAGATTTTTGATGTTTCCAGGTTGAGAGGCATGATATGCAGTATGTGTGAACTCAGCACAAGGCACTTAAGTGCATATACACCACATGCCTGAGATCAGCACATGATACTCAGGACTGGGTATATAGTATGTTCCTGAATTAAGCTCAAGGCATGTGGACTGGGGATACAGCATGTTCCTATACTGGGCACAAGTAACTAAGGACTTACGTATAAAGTATTTGCCTGAACCAAACACAAGGCACTCAGGACTTGGTGTACAGTACATACCTGAACCAAGCACAGGTACATATAGGAGTAGATGTATGGTATATGTCTGAAGACAGTACATTGCACATAGCATTATATATACAATAACTGCCAGATTTGAGCACAAGGCACTTTTGAATGTATATACAGTATGTGTCTAAGCCAGTCACAAGGCATTTAGGACAGGTTCCTTAGTATGCATCTTAGCTGAGTTCAAGGCACTTATGTAGACAATATGTGCCTGAATCCAGCACATGGCACTTGGGGTTAGTGCAATGAATTTAGGTCTTCACGTTCAGTACATACCTGAGGTAAGCACAAGGCACTTAGTTCTGGGTAAGTATGGCATGTACCTGAATCAAGTGCATGGCATTTAGGACTGGAACACACAGTATGTGCCAGAAATGAGTGCAAGGCACTTAGAACTAGGTGTGCAGCGTGCACCTGAACCAAGCACAATGCATATTGACTGAGTATACAGTATGCATCTAAACTGAGCTCAAGGCACTTGGGAATGGATACATAGCATGTGTCCTACAATACATTTATCAGTGTCCTACAATACATTTATCAGTGTATAACATCAGTATACAACAAGCAGACACTGGTACGTAGTCTGAGTCATTATAGTTACTCATGCAAGCCTGTGCATAAGTAGGCAATGACAATGAAAGGTTTACTGAACTGTGTTATGCTTATTACACATTGCCGCTTTCTTGTGCTCATTTTCATTTCATTTAGGATTCATTCACAATGACCAATATCAATACATGCTAATAATGATCTGCAGTGAGGTAAAGATTCTTTCTTGTATGTTGTCAGTACAGGCCACAACTGTATGCTAGTGCATTTCTACAGCTGCTGTTCTACTGCAGTAGTAGTGGGAGCACTTCACATGTGGCATGACAGCCTTGTACATTTTGTCAACTGGTGTGTGCGCACATAGAATTATTTATGCACTTATGCAAGTTATAGGGAGTTGCCCATGCATAAAACACTTATATGGGGACATTGGTAGCATTGTTTGTAACAGTATCATGATACAGTTTCAGTAGACAGCACCTCGATACATTATAGCTATATTTTAATTGAATTGTTACTCATGATGGTTAGATCGTTTGTATATCTACTAAACACAAGCCGCTTGCTTGCTTACTGTGTAGTAACATATTGTTTCTGTAGTCATAGCGAGCAAGTTTTCCTAAGTTTCAGTTATTTTTCATCTGGATTCTTCCAGAGACTGATCCTGTGCCCATCTCAGAATCTTTCACCAAAGCTACCAACTAATCAGCTGCCGTCCTTCAACTAAAAGTTATTTCCCAGACTATTTGCATTTATAAAATGTTCTCATTTCCTTAATTCTTAGAAGGGCAATCCTATTTTCTCAGGTATTCTAATATGTCTATTCGCATAAAGACATTATGTCAAACCCAAAACTACCCTTCCTTCCCTGTGGCACTATACCTCTTCAATAAGACATGATACATTAAACACACACATATTCGGATCTCACTGCAGTATGCCTGCATATATTCAAGCGTACCTTAAATAAGCAAGTGAAAACATTACTGTCACATAAATATAGGAATCAAAACACCTTTGCAACCAACAAAACTAGCGAGCAATCACAGTCCGTCTTTCTAATACTGCTACTATTAGGAATGCTCAGCAATACTTTAAATTAATGTTACCATAATTCTGTGTGATAGATATTCCAGATGTTCTTTATTATTTACGTCTTTGTATCAACATAAGGCAATCTTAGCCAGTACCACAGTGCACAGGGACAAATCCCTGACTACTACACAGGCAACCTGGGCTCACTTAGGTTGGGTGACTTGAGGCACTGGCAGGGGAGGACAGGGCATGAGGATCCTGGGAGGGGCAAGTATACAAGACACACAATGCAATTGATTTCCCTAATGGATGCCAGGGAAACAATAGTGTAGTGCTTCCCAAGGCTAGGAGGGATGGTTTACCAATGCCAGCTGTTTGCAGAAGTGAGGAACAGTTTGGTACAGTCCCCATACTGTGCAACCCATCTACACAGCATTGCCAATGCATGCATTTGGTGGGGAAAATTTTGGAAAAACCATTTATGGCAGAAGTAGGGTGTGGACACAGGATACCTTATTTGCATATCCATCCCCAACCCTTTTCTGAGTAAGTCTGGGGGAGGCGAGAAGGGATATGTGGAACCCAGTCTGAGTAGGGGCAGCAGGGCACTACATGTACTGAAGGTTAGCTGTGTGAGGGGGAAAATGAAAAAAGTAATCTTTTTTTAATATTAATCTCTGCTTGTGTGCTATGTGATTTTTCATCTCATCTGATGCTATTTTCATAACGTGTGTGTGCATGTTTAATAACAGTGTGAAACCACCACTGTAGTACATAGAAATTTGGATTCATAACACTTTGTAGATGGTAAACATCTCAGTAAACACCACCAGTATAACTAAAGCAATTGCTGAAATGATAAAATAAATTATCTGAAGTAAGTACCAGAATACTTCTCTAATGCATGTTGAATGTTGCTGTTGGAGAATTTCATTATAACCCATTTCTGTTGTAAGTTTTATCACATTCACTTTGCTGAACGCATGTGTTTTTTTATACAATCCTTTTGCAACTTATCGTGCATAGAATGGGCCTAGTCTGTGGCTGAAAATTGTTGGCCCAGCCCACATGTCTGGTTAACATATGTGTGCACAAATTGTTGGTATAGTTACACTGTGAAACGTTTACAGAAAGAATGAATCATTTTCATCTGTGAAACAGCTGATGCATGCACTTTATATAAAAATAGTATAAAAATATAAGCTGTGCAAGTTTATACACTATCAGCCTTTTGAGAGTCAGACCTCTGTGTTAAATGAAAATTGTCGTACACCATACAAAGCATATAGGTTTGTTGAAAAGCTAACATTATTTATATAAAAAAAAATCTTAAAGTACACCTTTCCTGTATTTCATGACACTGTTTTGATATCACAAATCCAGGAATTTCCTGCAGATTTTACATTCACAATCCAGATATAATGACTGAATGGTTTCTTACCAAAAGCAAGAAAGTCCAGGCAAAGATAGACAGCATAAAGAGAGGTGCACAATATCTCACAAATTCCTCAGGATTTCCTCCAGTGACGTCTTATTTCTAAAACAGTTTTACCCTGCAGTTCATGCCAGTTATCTACTGGACAGACCTCAGAAACCTACTCCCTCAAACCCTACCTCAGGTCCGAGGTTCTGTCTTTTACTGCCCAAAGTATGAGTCCTGAGCTTTTCCATTTGAGAGGAATGTAAGGGTTTAAAGTATGTCCTGTCAATTTTACATTTAGTTTTTCAAATAAAATTTAAGTGTAAGGTGCAAGACATGGACATTTTCAGTTTATCACTTCTTTCACTATTACTTTTAATTGTAAGATATTTATCTTTTTGCCCCCCCCCCAAATTTCCTTAACATACAGCATATCTCAACTAGTTGCCTAAATTAGTCACAATTTACTAAATGAACAAAAAAAACAAAAGACATTTATTTTCTACATTCTCACAGGTTCACAAGAAAGTACTAGGCTAGTTGTCCTTGCAGATTATTTTAAGCTTAGCTGATTTCTCCTCAAAGGTGAGAATCAGACCCTGTATCTTGTATTTTTAATGTAAGCATCTCAACCATTATGACAACCCCCAACACGTTTTTTGTTCCGTTTCCTTTTTTATGTCTTTCTGAGTACAAGTTCCATTCTGACCCAGGCACCTCTTGGGGGGAACAGAATTCTCTCATGAGCATAACAAGGTATCTACATCGTGCCAGCTCCATGACTGAGAGGGATGAAGTCTTGACTACAGTCCAACTGACCTGGGACTAAATAGTGGTCTGAGTACTGGAGAAGCTAGCTAAGTGAGCGTGACTGAATAGCAGACATTGGCTTACAAATTGTGGTAGAGAGAGGTTGTGAGGTCTGTCATCGTTGACACCCAGAAGAGGCTACATGTTATTGCATGTTGCAAGCAACTATTGGGCCATACCATGTATGTACCTGCCAAGGCATATATGTACTGCAGCCACACTGAGTGACCAAAGGATTGTGCATGCTCCAAAGGCTGACTTGGCAAGTTATGCATGGAAGTAGCCATATATACCCTCACTGCTGGTGGGATACCAAGAAGTTCCCTTGTTTGGGGACAGTGTCCACCCTTAAAAGCAGGTACCCCAGTACAAGGGTGATGTCAGATCATGTAGCCATAAGGAGATAGACATCCTTGAACTTTGTGAGAGGGGTACAAGATCAGTGCTGAGAAATGAGGACTGCACCCCCTCCGTGGCTGCCTGGAGGGCAGTCTCTCATGTAATTAGTAAAGGGTTGAGGGAAGGACAAACAAAATAATTACCTGCTTCTTAAGCTGAAAGCATTAATGGATGATTACAGAAGGACAGCACTATTTCCACATAATCAGTTTGGAAGCTATCTCTGACCCACAGGACCCTAAAATAACATTAAGCAGTATTTTTAATGTTTTCTAGTTCTTTTCAGCATGTATAGTGTTTTTTGTTTAAGACACTACTTTTTACTACGATAAGATCAAATTCATACTCAGTTTAAGAAACAAGAAGTGGTAAGCAATTAAAGGGACAGAACTAATACAGGATAGGTAATTCTTTTAGGAATGACAAGTTTGTTCAAGTCTTTCAGAAGGAAAATATATTCTAAATCTGTTTTGCATATACATCTGCAGCTGTTTATAATACAGAAACTAATTTGCTTAGATTTACAGAGCTGCTCTGTTGTGTGGTTTTGAGACTAGCAGAAGATTCTATTTCTGTAAACAAGGTTAAAAAGACTGGAACATTTTTTATGTTTGATCTAATCTAAAGACATTAAAACACGGGGAAAAAAACAGAGTAAACAGAGCCAAAATACAAAATAATTGTTAAATAACAAGCAACCAAAAAAAATATATTGTTATCAGAGACTTGAATATATAGCAATGAACTGAGAAAGAGAACAACTAACATACCATATTAGGTAACACATGCAACTCTAACACTAATATAAATGTAAAACACAAATTTATTTATCCATAACAAAGAAAGGCAGCTGTCCAAAGTTGTCAGCATCAGCAGATCATTCCTTACAATGTATTAAAGGAACCAAGAATGAAAGCATTAGAAAGGATATGAGGGTCGAGAAACACACACAGACACACACACACACACACACACACACACACACACACACACACACACACACACACACACACACACACACACACACACACACAGACAATTTCTAGACAAGTACTTAGAAATGGAGAGCTCCATATTGTCTGATCCAAGTCAGGACTTGCCACACAGTGACCTCTATTCCACTACCAAAGAATACATCTCCACAGCTTTTTGTTTTTTGTCTACAGAATTAACCTCAGTTCAACAGGTAGGCCAGTCCTTAAAGTGTCCACTTCTGCAAACTAGTACATCATCCTTTACTTGTTAACGTGTCCCAAGTTAGGCTCCATTTTGATCTGCTTACATTTAATGTGATGTTTATACTTGCCAGGCCTACCCCAGTAAATATCCATTCCTGAAAGCCCTAAATATGAGAATAGGGCTCATCCCAACTCTGTGGTAAAACAGCAAAAACAGTGCAAGGATGCTGAATTCTATCAAAAGATTTTGGTCTGGCTACTTGCTTTGTGCTCATCTCCTCTGTAAAATTCCAATTTGATTTGGCATGCAGGATTTACAATGGAACCACAGGGAAGCCAAACAATATCAGAGATCTACTATCAGTAGTGAACTAAGGGACAATAAGAGACTATTCTCCACAGGGATAGTCAGGTTGTTGTTAAACAGGATTGGTCAGTGTGAGACATGACATTTCAGAGTCTTGTCCCTTAGGACGTTCAGACCATTACACATGTCCTACAGTGCCTACTAGGTTATCCTATTGTGTAGCTGTAATTTAATTCCCTAGATCCTAAGCTCACTTGATCTAATTTAGCCGCGAAGACACCAAAGCATGCTGTACAGTTGTCTGATCTTCCTGATGTGTGGTGATTTTAGTTGGTTTTATGTCTTCAGCATGTTTACATATTACAAAATCAGGCACAAGAAGATCACTCAGATGTAAATGTAAACAGTAAGAAGAAAGACTGGACACTTGGGGTAGAACTGTACTTTTTGCCATACCTGGATCCAAGATTCAGCCTCAGAGATCTAATATGTAACCAAACCGTACTCCACTTAAATATATTGGGATAAATAATCCTTTCTAAATGCTTAGTATGAAATGCCAAGATCATCATTACTTTTATCTCTTTAATAAACTTACCACAAAATAATTTCTTTGTAACATTTTTACAGATATACAGATGAATTTTGTATGAAAAAATCCAACTGTATGAGCCATTTCCTTTATATATAGGGATACTATCGACTTCTTCCGTAGTTTGGTTGGTATGTAATTTTATTATTAAAAGCGTCATATGGAGTGTTATTTGGGAACACCCCCCCTTTTATAAGGGATTCTGCCATGTCTCCTAATACATAGATGTAATGAACACTTCTCAAAATCATCATTTATCCTCCCTAAACAGAGAAAGACCAAAATACATTGGTTGTTACATGGTGTGACAGTTTTATTACAGTCCAGAAAACAGAGCAATTATTGGGGTCACATGTAGAGCTGATCATGCACCATTATATTGGCAACAACTCACAGTGATATGTACAGCAAAGATACAAAATGTAAATATTTTAAATTAATAAAACGTTTCTTAAAAATGATACAAAATGTGTTCTAATGGTGATGTTTGAAAGTGGTTTGCAATGGGAACACAAACACAACTCCTTCGCAAAAGAATCGTGGCATAAACAGGAACCTGAACAAGTTCAATCATTTATATAACATATGCTAATAAAAAAGGGTCATGTAACATAAAATGTTAAATAACCTTTTAAGGCTAAAAGCACATAAATTTTAGCAAAATAAATGCATACAGCCATATTTAGCAGACTAGTTCTCATATCCCTCATACCTCTGGTGCAACCAGAAATGCAGTTGTGTGGAAAGACAAACCGTTATGAGCAAAAAGTACTACAGGACCAAGTTATTTGTCACAAAAAATATTACAATTATAAAAGTAACTCTGCAAACTTCAAAACCCAGCTGCATGGAAACTCTTCATAATAAAACAGTCACAAAGATCAGCTGCAACATCTAATGAAAACAAGAAGCACAAACATGGGAATAATTCTCACAAATAGGCTTGCACTACTAGTCCCTCAAGTTTCCATTTAAGTCATGGATTCTTACAAAGAAATGTCTTTGCTTCTTTACAGGGTAAGATAATCTGAGACCCTAGCTATCCCCCATTCAACCTCTCCCCGACTGTAACAAAACTAGTATTTTACTGGCTTCTTGAAGAATTGTATTGTAGTAGTGACAATGACAGCTTCCTCTGCTTCAAGTTTAGTTTAAAGTGAGCAGCTGTTTTTTAAATCTAACATTTTGTACCTGAGCATGTGGTATGTCCACCCGTACAAAGCATTCCTACTGTCGTCATTGGCAATATCTCCTGCCCATGTTTGAATGGATTACTCCACAACATTCAGTTTTCCAAGCCAGCATTACCAAAACTTTAGATTAAGACTTGCCTTTATTGACATTTATGAGGAGAAAGTACTTGAATGCATCTGTAAACTTTAATGGATGTACCACTGCCATGGGCAACTTCGAGTCTATGGATGTTTTCCCAAGCTATCACCGTGGTAACATCACCAAGGAATTTAGTAAAACTATATGGATGGGTCTAAGCAAAATAATATTTTATTATAAAACTTTCCCTATAAATTAGATTTGGCAGTGGGGGTATGCATAATACTGCATAAGCTATCAAGTACCACAATGTATGCATTGAATTTGACTATTTAATAGTAAACATTTTCTCCAAGATCCCACTAATGCTTCATTCTTTCTATAAGATACTGCTCTGATTTAACTGACAACACTGTATGTTAGAATAATAAAGCAATGTGTGTGTGTGTGTGTGTGTGTGTGTGTGTGTGTGTGTGTGTGTGTGTGTGTGTGTGTGTGTGCGTGCATGCGTGCATGTGTGTGTGTGTGTGTGTAGAAAGCTTGGTGCAGCAAAAAATGTTTTTTCTTGCTTTTGTACAAGTCGCAATTGAACAAAGTCAGTTTGGGGTCGAATAGACTGTGTTTATTGTACATATGCGATGAGCTAGCTTTCTGCAGCTGTTGGCACGTAACTGAGCACCAAGCAGTTTGGGTTTCAAAATCTCAGTGGTCTAGCCATGAAACTTACCCAATGAGCTGTAAAATACTTTGATAATGAAATAGTAACTAATGCCAACAGGTTCCCTTTTTTCATGGCTCTTACAGTAAAGCTATTTTAAATTTGTGACAGTTATGGAATCCTATTTTATCTTGTAGTGATTGCATTTTTTAAGCCTCGGGAATCCCCTTCCCCTTAAGATTAGGGTTGCTTCTTTATTCCAAGCACACACAACACTGGAGGGCTCATTCAATTTCTTCCTGTGTTTCTACTCTGATTAATACAACAGTTTATATTGTAGATGTATCTGCAAGGTAGTGGGAATGTAGCTGTCTGCAAGTATATTTTATTATCATATATACTGACTTGTGAATCATATGTGCTAAGAACATGTGCATAGATGTGTGCTAGCTAGATGTACCAGTCTGCCAACAACTTATTGTAAGGCTTGGATGGGTTTGGCATAATAGTTAAGATCATCACCTCATACACACATGGTACAAGGTTTGATTCTGACCTTGGATTATTGGCTAGACTTAAAATGGCCCTTCAGGGCAGTTAGCCTAGTATACCTATGAATCTATGAACACACATGCTGTATTAACGCTCTGATTTGTGTGCATTTATCAATGCGTATGGTGCAATGCATGGATAAGTGGACTTTTACATGGGAGATACATTTAGGGAATTTTGATTGGCAGCCATAATTGACTATTTATTAGCTGGTAATCTGTAGGTGCCTGTATATATGTATGTATGCAGCCAAGAAGTAAAATCTTACTTCTTAATAACCAAGATGGTAGACTGGATGGCCACACAAGTAAAATATTAATGGAAAGGGGCTAAAAGTGACTGTATTAAATAAATAAAACTTTCAGACGTATCTGTATTGTACAACTACTTGTACAGTATTATCCTGGGTTACAACAGCTGACTAACACACAATAGAAGTTTCAACTACTCTGTATGTACTTCTACAAGGGTTAGAGTTAAAAGTGCAAAACACTTAACTGAAATGTTGTCAGACTCTATATATGGTAAATGTATATTACAAATTAGTGATTACCTATCAAAGGGAATTATTAGTGGTTAAATGTTAGGATGACTCCATATGCAGTGACCTTGTAATGTAATAATTCTTAATCAAAATTTATTAATTAGTTTTCATAACAGTAAAAGTGAGCAAGTTAATAGTAAACATGAAATAACTGTTGCATTAAAAATGGGCAATTTAATACTCAAGTGCTGAAAACAGCGAACACAGATTTCTGGGGATCTACCAAATGGTGTTGATGCAAAATAAAGTAACTATCGTACATCATTGGATACAACTTGTACCTATATGAACTGCCACTACTTAAACATACAAAAAAGAGGTTTCCATTTATCTGAAGCAAAACTAGATTTTGTAAATTGTATAAACATGAATGCGTGTGGAAGTATTTCAGGTGAACTGGGGCTGATTAAACACGAGGCAGTGTTTCACGGCAAACAAATATGGTATCAGAGGCATAAAAATAAAATGGAGGAATAAGTGAATCTGAATTCACCTGAAGGCACCACAACTGTCAAAGACTGCGTTAACAAATAAAACAGGGAAAATAAGTGTTTTTGAATCATCAAAAGACTAAGAATGCAAGTCATGGTGCAGAAATGATAATTATTTTGTGATGCTATGTGAAGTGAACAAGTGCTCAGATAACTGGTTTGGTTATGACAGGAAACCATAGAAAGCAATCAAGAAATGTATGTGTGTGTAATACTATGTACTGTTGAAATAAAATAGTTACTTCATTTTGGTGTAACAACTGTTTAAACAGTGGTTTGTATGGGGCGGGAAAACAGATAGCAAGAAGTCGGTGTGTGAGCACCATTTCAAAACAGCAGAGCGTAATGGATTTATTAACGTTTTTGATGCTACTAGGGAAGAACAGACAACTTAAAATGAAAGGGTGAAGATGTGTATATGTATGCAGGAAATGGGATTCTGGGCGATAAAAAATGTCTTGTTAGTGACATTTGTCAATGTGACCAAATCACCTAGAACCAGAGAAGATTTACAGGCAATATGAAGAAGGTAAAAAGAAAGGAGGATGTTCAACAAGCTGATGGATGGACTGTATGAGAGAAGACCCCCAACACTTAGGAGTGACTGTTGATGAAGGTAATAGAGAGGCATTGAATTGATGAAGATGGGTGGCGACACTGGTTACGGCACCCCAATACAAACACTAAAGCAGAAAAAACTGTTAAAGTATGCTTCACATGCAGTAGACTATAAAACAAAGCTGAGATACGTCTTGCTTTAAACAAAAAGACTTAAGGCAATACATTTAAAATGGTCACCACTGAGAAAGTGTACATAAGAAGGAGAAAATGAATGGCAAGTATAAGGTGGCTTCCCCCATGTGAGGTTAGACCTCTCAAACCCCCTGAATTTATATCTAGCAACTTTATGGTCACAAAAACATAATTATTGTTGGTGCACACTTTGAAGCTACATTTTATATCTAGCAACTTTATGGTCACAAAAACATAATTATTGTTGGTGCACACTTTGAAGCTACATTTTATATCTAGCAACTTTATGGTCACAAAAACATAATTATTGTTGGTGCACACTTTGAAGCTACATCAGTGATTTCTTATGGAAAACCATGAGTGGTGGGTTCAACATCAGGGAGACAAGCTCAATGGGTAGGGACGAATAGGAACTTAACATGTAGGCAAGCTCACTGGATGCAAGGTAGCAAGTAAGAATCACTGTGTATGTATAAATAGATATATTAGAGGGAGCTATGTGTTTATCTATCATATATATTACATTACACACGCATACACACACTTTACAATACATATTATAAATTGTATATTATGCATACATAGTGTTTGATGCAGTAAGTAAACAGGAATCAGATCAAAGGGTAGCAATTGCAGGAAATAAATAGGATGAGCTGATGTCCCTAGTGGCAACAGTGAAGCTTTAAGATGCTTGCTTTTACATTAATCATAGGAGCCCAATAAAATTATTTTCTTTTATAGCACTGAATTCATCTTTAGAAAAAGATTTCTTGATCTGTTAATTAAATTAGATGCATTACTTTGAAATACATATACTGACAAAATGTGTTCCCAAGGAGTAAAATTACTCTGCTTATAATGTGTGTGTGTGTGTGTGTGTGTGTGTGTGTGTGTGTGTGTGTGTGTGTGTGTGTGTGTGTGTGTGTATGCACATCATACAGCATAAATAACAAGCATAGTTTGGCATAAAGTGGAAAATGGAGGCAGAACAAAAATTTAAATTAAAAGTGTTGCAGGTGGCAGCAGTAGTACTGTCATACTTGTAGTAACTATGCTAATTGCTGGGGTGTTATTTAAAGTAAAATGATGAATGGGCCGCAGCCACACTATAAGTGCTTAACAAGGTTAAAGCAAGTTATGTCTGTATATGTGGAGATTGGAGTCATTATTAAGTCTATATTGAGCATTGTGCAATATCTCCTGCCAAGAATAAGAGATATTTTCACATTTCCTATGGGAGGGGGAGAAGGACACTAAAACTAATCTGGCACAAGCCTGTCCTCAAATGGAGCTTTTTTTGAAATTTCTATTGATTAGTATACAAACAGGATTATTCCAGTTTAAGTGACTAAATCTGCTTACCTTTCTGTCAGAAGACAATGGAAATGCTACAAGGAATTCACAATATAAACAATGCTACCTACCATGTACCAGGGAAAAAATGTAAAGAGTATTTCAATGACCTGGGTTAAAGGAGTACAGGCTAACAGCAAAGAGAGGTGCAAAAAATTTTTAAAAATAAAACTTGGTATTATGGTTATGACTGACAAAAATGGATTGCACGAGTCATAATATATGATGATGCCAGTAAGCCTGGCTCCATGCCATACAGAGATAAAACCCTGTCTATGCCCTAGAGGGCCCATATTCAGTCAGAGGCACAGTAGTTGTAGGACTGGATGGGAGAGGGTGGCTGAGATCATTGCCATCTCCTCTTGTTGCTTTGGCAACATCTGTAGAAGTGCAGGTGTTTTTCCTGCAAAATCCAGTCTAGAGAGCCCTCATTACACCAGTCACAGCTTATAGGAGAACTGGCATGTGTGGCAGCACACATGCCCTCTGTGACCAGCAACAGTAGAGTAGGCAAGTCACCCCAGAGAGTGGAGCGGGGGGATCCAACTTCCTGATGGGGAGGGGCTCATGGCTGCTGCTCCAGTTCACGTATCTCTCTCCACAGAGGAAGGAGCGTCTCTTGGGGGTCTCACCCCTCAGGAAAGAATAGATCCGAGTTGCAGAAAGAGTAGGGTTAGTCAGTGAAAGATTGGGGATAAATAAAAAATATGGTGTCTGTGATAGAAGCTCCTGACCCCAGAATGCATCACAAATCAGGTATACTTTAGGTAATCTAACTTCTCTACAATATTATGCCAACTTAATGCACTGCTATATAGTGTCAGTGTAAACTGTAGGAGGACGCAGAACAAGCTTTCTAGGAAAAGGAAACAGGCCCATTGGATAAAAATGGGCCCATTTAATTAAATAAATACTTTACTTTGATTCATCATCATTTATTAACCCGGCATTTGCTGCTTCACCATGTGACTCTCTGCTATTATACAAGTTCCATGACAGTACAAGGTGACCCATTGCATTTGTTTCAAGATAGCTGACCAAAGATGAATGGAAATATGTATAAGAAAGAATACATTGGCCTTATTTCAGGAATGAATAAATGCAGCCATGACTTGTACTGAAAATAGTTTATGCATCAGATCAACAATCGGTGCTATCCATTTTCAGTCCCATGGGGACTGCAGACAAATTATATTGTCAGTCCTTGTTTTTGAGGGTGACATTTTTATGACACGGAGTTAAAGCAAAATTGCAGCAGTAATGAATGGACTGACGAGTTTTAATTTACTCATTTAAGTACGTAAGTGAACGGTCACTGTGGACGGTTTTAGCAACAACCCGGGCAAGCAAGTGCAGAGGTACATGCAATATATCTGGACACTTTAGTGCAGTCAATCAACCATGCATGTTTTAGAAGGAAACTGGAGTACCTGTACAAAAAACAAGCACAGAAACAGTGATCAGAGATCAGGACTGAACCACAGAACCTGGAGCTATAAGGCAGCAATCAAACACTGAGCCACCATTGTGTCAAACTACACCATGACGAGTTTGAAGGGCTAGTAACCATGGATCCAGCAGGGGAATTTCACTGCATAACAGAAAATCTGCAGCCACCTGTTCTAAGTGTTGCTAACTGAAAGAAATGGAGACAAGGAATGAGCCACTACCGTCGCAATGGTACGTTCTACCTTAAGTATTCAAAGCTAATTTTATTGAAAATATGGTTACAGACCAAACTATAAATAAAGAAATTGTGGTAAGCCAAGTATGTGAAACTGCAAAACAAATGCTAGTAGTTTTCATTAAATTTAAATTTGAAGATCTTAACAAAATGTCTTGCTTATGTTTTTGAAGAAGGTGGACAAGTTCCCCTTCTCTTTTGGATTTAACTATCATATAACTTTTAAGAGGAGGGATATTTTTCAGTTGGGGTATGCAATATAAGAACTTTTTTTCTCCTAGCCCATGGGGGGGGGGGGGGTTGCAGGGCCCCATTCTAAACCATCGTAATGGACTTTTATTTGGTGCTCCAACTTTGCAGTGTTCTGCCATTTTGTAATTCAGAAAGTTGCATATTCTTTGAATTTCATCACTGTTAGTAATTGCAGTATCCAATAATGTCAGCTTCAAAAGGTACAAGTAGAAGCTTAAATCATCACCTCCTGATGGATAAACATTGTTACACAAAGTCCTTGCTCTTAATGAAATTTGCTGTGTGGTTCCAAAGCAGCGATCATCTCAGCCAAGCTACAAGTAGGAGTGCTGGATATGATACACAAGAGGCACCTGGGAATAGTGAAAATAAAGCCCACTACCCAGATTGGTATATGGTAGTCTGGTACTAATAAGGATATTGAAGACTTGACTATAAGTAGTGTCCGATGTCAAATGGTCAGATACAGACACATTAACCTCCTACACCCTTGCACCACTGGGGGTGGCCAGCTGTACTCTGGCTGTGTATCACCATGATTGTCTGTGCTCTGCTGTCCATTCAGATGTCTCTAACTGCCATGGATGCTAAACATGACATGATGTAATCTGTCTGGCCGAAAAGAAAGCATCCTTGTTAAGAACAATGTCTGCAAGCACTGGGTTATTGGATGAAATTGTCAGTAACAATTCTCCACTGTTTACAGGTCAAGAATGCAAAACATTTAGCAGAAAATTATATTTCAATGTGTTTTGTTTATTTATTACCCAGATGACCAAACCCTTCTTGGTCCTTTTTCAGCCATGATTCAGGTCACAAGGGTAAATACAACCCACATATTGATAATTTAGTATAGTAAGTCAACTCTGTGTTTGTGAATGGTGGCAGAAAACTGGAGTACACAGAAAAAAATTTTGAGAGGCATGGCGGCAACATGCAGAACTCCATATATTGACCAAAGGTCAGCACCGTAAGGAAGAAAAATGAAGTTAAACATTTTATATTTGTTTCAGCACCCAGTTAATACCTCGTTTTGGCCATAATACTTAAATTGTCCAAATGTTACTGTAGCTGTGTCCCAAGGCAATATAGAGTGTCCAGAAAATAACATTGTGCTGCGTGATTACCAGCAGTAGCATAAAGTTTATGTATTTCCGAATGTACCAGTAACCCACATGGATATCTCAAACAAAAGTATCTGTGTTTGAGTTCTTCTCTGTGGTCCTATAGGAAAATAAATCAAGTTTTAAACAGACTGTAGCACCACCCCACATTTGCAACAGTGCAGCATTGGTGTTGGATAGCATTTTCATGCTACAAGTACTTTCTTTGAAGGCCTCCACATCTGAGCCATCATTTTCCACTAGCTGCCCTATAGCTTTTTCAAGTTTTATAGCATCTGCAGCTGATCATCTTAAGCTGATTGTTTTTAACAACACTTATGAATTCTTGCACAGCTGCACAAGTATTTTGAAAAATTTATGATGAACATGCTACTTGACGACAAAGATTCAACAGAAAGACAAACATGACCGTCTTAGATACTTGGGAGTCACCTGCTGTTTTAGAAAAATTATGCACCGTTTACAAATATGAAAAAGCATAAGCAAAATGTATGTATTTTGTAAATATATGCAGGGAGTACATGGAATACAGTAATATCACAAAATTATGACTGCCACCAAGTTAGGTGCTATTTTCAAATACCACACAGTCGCAGACTTGTTTGTGAAGTCCTCCTCTTAGCAAATGCATTCATTTGCCATCCTTTGACACTGCTGGCTACTGTTTTCATAAACCTTGTATTTTTTAAAAACCTTTACTGAATTATTACTTGTGACATAGGCAAATTTATATTTATATAAAAGTAAATCAAACTGTATTAAGCAATTAACATTATACTTCACATATATTGCTATATATATCATATAACCTAAGCAAAATTACATAAATTTAAAAAGGTCAGGAATTTAAACAAGAAACATCTTTATTAAACCATCACTTATGACAAAGGCAATCATACATTTATATAAATGAAAACAGACCACACAGAAACAATCCTAGTGGCAAGCATTTTACATCACAAACCATACTGACACTCCCAGTTGCAAACAGTATACATCAGTTAATCTACCCAACCATTTTCAATCAAACATTACATAGTTCGTTTAAGTCCTGCCTTCTTTTTAACCTCATTCCGCCAATGTATGTATTGTTCCCATAATTCCCATTTTTTCTTATGTAGTTTGCTCCTCGCAGGGAATCCTTCAAGTCTGCCAACTCACCACTCTCCCATAAAATATGTTCCCAATTACCTCTTTCTTCCCCAGCACAACTATAACATTTACTGTCTACCTCAGGAAAATTCTCTGCCATCTATTTTTGGTATAAAAATATCTATGTAAACATTTCCAAGCAAAAGTCTTCTACATTTGTTGCATATTTGGGAGACAAATATATCCTCCCATTGTTTCTTTGTGAATTGCTTATCCAATATCTCTTCCCAATGCTTTCTAACCTCTTCTGATCGAGTCTTATAGTTATCATGCAATATTTTATATGCTCTACTAATTATTCCATTTTTAAATGGCAGCTTCTGTTCTAGATTCTCCACCAGTGCTGGTGTTTCATTTAGGACCCCCTATTTCTTTCTCTTTGCCTATACTCTGATATCAATCCTTGATAAGGAAATTAATCTCTAACCTGCAGCCCAAATAAATTCTTGGCATCTTCCCATTCTATCATCTTCCCTCTCTAGTTATTTGCTCCCAGTACTTTGCTTCCTCTGCTAGTTTTCTCCAGTAAATTCCAGCCCCTCTTACCTATTATCTATATCCCCGATAAGATTGCAGTCATCCCTATTGGCAGAATCTCTGTCTCCATCCCCATGTTGGCTTAGTTCTTAGGATACTTTCTTCTACTTTACAGCTATAATATTCTGTATGATTATTGTTATTCTCCTTAAAGGCCTGCATCCAAAATCCCAGTCTCTCCTTGTTTCTTGAGCCCCCCCCCCCCCCGTTTCATCATCCCTTTCTACTTTGAATTCTAGTTTTCTGCTTGTGCTATGTATAAGAACCTTAACTGTGCAGCTTGGAAATACCCCTTTAAATTGGGTAATCCAATCAGCCCTGCTCTACTGGAACAGTCGGCTTATCCCACTTGACTCTTGCCATCTTCCCCTGCAAGATAAAGTACTTCAACTCTTTATTAATTGCTCTCCACAATTTCTCTTCTGGTTGATAAAAATATGCCTGACCTGTGTATAACACTAAAAGGACTAAAAACATTTTAACTGCTTGTATCTTACTATCCATATAACAAAGTTTCCATGTTCTCAGTTTTTCTATCATCTTTTTAGTCTCTTTCCACATATTCTTAGCTGCCACAAAAGGATAATTTTAATCCATACTCCTAAATTAATTTTATCATGTCCCCATAAATATGATTATTATTGAACCAGTTCATATGTGGGTACATAATTTACACTATTGCCTTTGCTTTAGCTTTAATTTTGTATCCTGAAAAGATTTGAAACGGTCTCAAAAGGTTCTACAGGACTAATGGCAGGTATAAAATAATGTCATCTACAAACAGAGCCAGCTTTTCTTTTTTTTTCCAAAAACATTTTTATTTTCCAAATAATATAATGTTTAACAATACAATCATCAATAAACAAGTATTATAAACCTTTATATATACTATGTACAGTTGAACTGAACAAAGGAGGGGAAAAATTAACAGAATATATGAATTTAGTAACAAAAATTTATAATATTCAATTAATAAAGTATAAAGTTACACATTAATTATTTAGGGTTCATTTTTAATGTCTCAAGAAGAGTTAACATTTTTCCCAAGGATTGTTTGTCTGTGTTTTAGATGAAATTCTCAATTCCTTCGCCTTGATTTCTAATGTCGCTGTTTCTTCCATCAATCTCAAGAGAGCCAGCTTTTCTTGACTACCATACTAATTATATCCTTGAATTTCTGAGTCCCTTATTTTCTTTGTCAGTAGTTCTAAATATAATGCAAATAACAAAAGGGAAAGAAGACACCCCTGCCTGGTTCCTCTGCTCAAGCAGAAATTATCAGGGAGGACCCCACCCACTTTAAATTTTCACCTCCTATCCCTTGTATATCCTAAAAAAAATAATTTTTTTTCAAAAAATGCAAATGCTTCCATTGCCCTGATCAAAGTCCCAGCTTACTCTGTCAAATGCTTTCTCTGCATCAAGACCGACCAACAGCAATGGCATTTTCTTATATTCTGCTTTCCTCTGTTAATGTTGCCAAATGTTTGCCTCCCCTCCACAAAACCACATTGATCCATATCAGTTTTGGCATTACTTTTAACATTCTTTTAGCTATGAACACTTCATACTCCTGGTTTAGTATTGAAATGGGCCTATATGAAGCTGGATCTGATGGATCTTCACCCTCTTTAGGTATTACAGCTACCACTGCTTTCTTCCAGGATGCTGGTATGTCTCCTCCTCAAAGTACTGTTAAAACCTTCCAGATCCATCAGTTTTTTACCTCCTAGTTTCCAAACTCCCATAGGAATACCATTTATTTATGGGAACTTTCCTGTAGATTGGTTATACATCACAATTTTTCTCTCATCTCCTGCTATCCTAATCGTTAGTAATTGAGCCTCATCTACCTCTAACCTTAGTATATTTAATTCTTCCATAAACATTTCCATTTGTATCTTTGCTTGATTTCCATATTTCTCTGCTTTACACAGACTTTCACAGAATTTCCGATATTTCTAATAGATCTACAGGATCTCTTGCTACCTTCCTTGTTATAGGCTCCCTAAGCTTTGCACCAGCCCTTTCTACTTTCCTTTGCTGGAGTTGTTGTGCTAAAACTTTTTGCGCTCTAGTGTTGTTATAAAAAAAACAGTTGCTTAACAGCAATCTTTCTAAAAGTCATGTATATTGTTGAGGTAATCCCTCATTTTCTGTTTAGCATTCTACAGGTACTCTTCCTTTTGATCTCTAAGATTCCCCCATTTCTGCAATACTTTAACATTTGTCTGTCCCTTTAAATAATTCTCGTCACTTCTTAACCATAGCTCCCTTTCTTTTATTTCAACCCTATTTTTAAATTCCACCTTAATTTTATCCCACTCCCTAGCTATATTTCAGAAGTAATTTCGATCCTTTCGAATAGCTCCTGAATAATGTCCACTACCCATTCTTTAAATTCCTTCCTTTTCAACAGATCAGTGGGAAAGCACCAGTGTCTCAGTTTTATTTCATTACTGGCACATGATCTGAAACCGTTATTGGGTGCATATCAAGACCTTCAATTAAATGCGCATGTTCCTGTGAAATGTAAATTCTGTCTAGCCTAGCCCAGTTTTTATATCTTGAGGAATATGTAAATTTACTCCAAACGCCTATTACTGAATTCACATCTTCCATGCCAAATATTTTCATAAAGTTCTTCAAATATCTACCCTCTTTGTTATACTTTCCCTTCTGGGGTCACAGACATTTTCACTGCTGCAAATCAAATTCCAGTCCCCACCTCTAAGTAATATTTCTTGCTTAAAACTAATTATTTCTCTCAGAATTTTCTTAAGCTCCATCATAGCAGTTTTAGACGGAATACAAGTACATACCATTGTAATCCTACTCCCTTGCCAGTAGCCCCTTAGCACTACAAATCTGCCATTATCTTTTTTATCCTCTTCTATCACTATTGGAGCTCCTCTTGCAATTAACATAAGTGCTCCTCTTTTCCTTTGTCCAAGATATTCTGCTGAATAACCAGCCTGAAAACCTTTATCAAATTCACATGCTCAGTATTTCCAAGTGTCTCTCCTGTATTTGCACTGTACATTTTAAGATAGTTCACTATTCTTTCTTTTTTGCATTTATCTGTGAGACCACTGACATTTAAACACATTACAGAAAGCATCATTGTATTGAAAAGTTATTATTCCCACCTTTTATGTAGAACACTTTTTTTGTTAAAATGTCTAGTCCCAGCTTTTGTGTTACATGCATACACTGTTTAGCAGGTTGAACTTTTATATAGTTATTTCTTATCATATCCATTTGAGCCTATGTCACATCTTACAAAACATTTTGTTTTATTGAAAGCCCTAACAACAAAAAAAAAACTATTAATTTAGTACTAATACACAAAACAATGCACATCTTCAAATATTGAAGTTTTGCTTCACTACTACCTACACATGTGATCATATCAGGCAGTTCTCCATTCACCTGTTCTATACTTGGGCTCATTCTGCTCCTCTAAGCATACCCTATTCCCCATTTCCCAGCCATCCACCTTAGTCCAAATTTAAACTATTCATAACTCCACCCACAAGTTACTTCTAACTAATCCCTATAGCCAGATCAACCACCAACCCACCTAAACACTTGCTGAAATCCTCCATTTCCTCACTCTCCATACTGCACTTCATATTTACAGGCCCAGCTCACGCACTACAATCTCCTTTCTACATAAAACTTTGTTCTTCACCCCTATCCTACATCTCCCCATGTGCTCACACATGCTCACACACACGCACACACACGAACACACACATGCACGCACACACATGAACACACATGCGCACACACACAGGAACACACACACGTACACACATGTGCACACACACGCATACACACACACGCTCACACACACACACACACACACACACACACACACACACACACACACACACACACACACACACACACACACACAGACACACACAGACACACACACACACACACACACACACACACACACAAACACACACACAACCTTACCCTGAATACCAAAGATTAAGAAATAAGAACACAGGTAGTGTCACTCACTGTGGAATCCTGTACTTCCACAAGAAAATCACTACCTCATAATATGCTAAATATGCCTCTTCCACAGCTCCATTCAATTACCACCCTCATGGCACTCAAGACTTTATCCTGCCACTATCGATACTCTCTCTCTGTAACCTTTTAACACTTGCAGCACAATATCTAAACCATGGTTCACTAAGTTCTTCTCTGATCTCTCTTATACCCATATACCCACATCACTTATATTGAATTACTCGGAAACATGTGGACAGCCTGTAACCTAATAAAATAGCATTGAAAATAAACTTAAATGTAAATGAGTCGTTCTCCAGCATCTCATGTACTGGTCTTTAATGATAAAACATTCATCACAGTCCTGGACCAGAGCAAACACCATCATGTCCCAATGTATCAAACCTCTCTAACCAAGCCAGACTACAACTCAAATGCTAATCTTGGTATCCATAATAAATTAAAAGAAATGCACGCCTGCATATCCCTTTACTCCCCTGATCTCCTCAGAGTGACAAACCTGGCTGAAACTGAATGCCAAAGACTAAGAAATAAGAACTCAGGTGGTGTCATGATACTCTACAAGAATACGCTCTATAAATCTGTTTTCCATATTATAAACCTCTACCAAAATGTGATCAAACTACAGTCCTAGTCATTCTGCTTAAACTTATCGCCCATCATAAAAGCCTTGTCATTACAGGAATAGACATACTCCTCCCCCAGCAAAAAAAAAAAAAAAATCCCTGCCCTACAGGACATAATCTCCTGGGTCTCCTACAATAAAAATGTTATATGTATATATATATATATATATATATATATATATATATATATACTTTGGACTACCTTCTTACATTCTTATCCAGGAAAACTGTGTCCTTTGTCCTTTGGCACCCTACCGACACTAAGTGATCACCTTCTAACACAAGTCAGCGGTCATGAAACTTAATTCCATAATCTTAACCTCTATAAACCAGTTAGAAATATTCCTAACTTTTACATGAATCTTTCATCAGCAGGCTAAAACAAGTTAGATGGAAGCCACTCAAAACTGTACCTACAATATAGATATCCAAGAAGCCATGTTACCCAGTGCATAAAGCAAGAAAAGAAACCATACTACAGCAACTTCTAAACCTCTCAAGACTCCAGCCCAAAAATATTTCTGGCATCCATAAACTTCTAAACCCTAGGAAAATATCTCAACTTACCCTATATGTACATCTGATACTTGCCAAAGTAGGACTATATAGTTTAACCTGATCATCATTAATTTCATTATCACCTTTCTAAAAATCAAAGCTACTATCAACCTATACCATCCCAAAATTACCAGCTTCCAAAATACTTTCTCCTTGTAAGTACCCACCTCAAAAATGAAAAACAATATTTAATCAAACTTAAACCAACAACTATAGCACCAGACCAGCTACCTACTAGACATATTAAAGCTGTTTCTAATGCCCTAGCCTATCCAGTTTCTACATTTATTAATCACCAAATCCAAGAAAGTTATGTCCCCACACTTTGGAAGAACTTTCGCACTGCTATCCTTCATGTAGAGATACAACCTACTGTTTTAAACTACAGACAGGTAGCTAGTCTACCTTCCATTTCAGAAGTTCTAGAATGTTGTAGTCACATTCACCTCCTTATCTAGGTCACATAAAACAACCTTTTCACAAATACCCAAGTACAGCTTAGTCCCAACTATAGTACATCCACTGCCCTGCCGAGCTTCACTGATAGATATAACCTCTGTACTATGTCTGGAGTTATCCAAAGCCTTTTCACACAGTCAGAAAAATGTCCTAAGCAAACTCTTCCCTAGGACTGGCAGAGTCCTCACTATACTGGTTTTAAAGCCATTTATCAAAACACTGTGTAGGCTGTCAAATGGCAAAATGGCTTCTCCTCCTTCAGTCTGTCTGTGTTCCCAAGGATCTCTTCTAGGCCCCCTACAGTTCAACTTGTTTTTCAGAGACATACACACAGCTGCCAAACATGTCACCACTGTACAATACACAAACAAGTCAAGTCTCATTTGTGCAGCCAAGAGCTACCCATGCTCCAAGAACTCATTACCAATCCTTCTCCTCCATTGAATCTGGGCTGGATGACTCAACTCCCTTTAAACCTGAAAAAAGCCAAGCTGTTATTTCAGCCCCAAACAACTGTCCACTCAAAAAATACTTAAACAATAACATTAGCTAATAACTCTAAGACTGAACTGGTTACTCATTACCAAGCTCCTAGGCATGATCATGTAAAATGTGACCATCACCTTCAAAAAGTAATAACACTCCCCAAAACCTAAGGTATCTATACAATGTAACCTTCCCTTAGTGATGTAGCCAGGAAAAACATAACAGACCACCTGCTTTCCACACTCCTGTATGCGTCTGCCATATTTATTAATCTAAACTCATCACTAACAGGTAAACTAACCAACACTATAGATACCACCACTGTCTCTCAGTTATATGGCTCAATATAGCAAACAAACCTTCCCATTTATAACTACTAAAAATGTATAAACAATTTCATAACCATAAATAAATAACCCATCTCTAAACAATACTATTCAGCCCTACTCTCAAAGAGGGCCCTACCTCCACAAATAAATCTCTACTTACCATAAACAAACTTCACATTGCCGAATACTTCCTGTACTCAAATTGTACATCAAACAAATGAACTTCCCAGCCCACCAAAATTGTCCAACACATTGAAAGACATTGAAATTCAGCTGAAGCACCATTTAACAGATATTCAAATGACTTTGGACCTCTATATCCCCAGACTTGAATCTACATCCTAGCATAAATCTACCTCCCCTTAACTTAGGATCTTCTTTCATCTCTATCATCTTCCTCTTTCACAAGCTGTAAATTTTACCTTTATTTTTCTTCTGATCTTAGTTGTACTACAATAAGTTTTCTTCCGGAATAATCTTTTTCTCATTAATAAAATTCTTACGAACATCAACCCACCTAATTTGTCTTACATATATTTTGACACACATGTTCTGAATGCCTCTATAGCAGGTATCTCTATCCTGCTGTTATAGAGGCTGATCGGTAAACAGTGCCTCACACATGCATATATAGAAATAACATTTTGTCACTCATTATATATACTTGTACTGCAAACTGAAATGTAAAAAATCTACTTTATATACTCCTTTTTGATACTGTAGTTAGATGCCATGTGCATTGCACTCTTTTGTAGAAGTGTTTGTACTTTCTGGACCTTTTCATGTCTCCATTGGAAAGGGCTTTTCCCAGATTGACTTTCCCAGTCAGTTCAGCAGGGCAGTCATTTAGAGTCAAGGTTTACACCACTGTGTGGCTAGCCCTGCCTCTGTAGTTCATTTGTACCACACACACACACACACACACACACACACACACACACACACACACACACACACACACCTATAGCCAATTTAGAGTGTCCAATCTACATAATGCATGTCTTTGGAATGTGACAGAAAACCAGAGCAAACAGAGGAAACCCACATGACAGCAGGGAGGACATGCAGACTCTGCACAGAAGGCACCGCAGCCAAGAATCAAACTGGAGAATCTGTTGCTATGAGGCAACAATGCTAACCGCTACACCACTGCGGAGGACAAGGAGGAGCTCTGACATTTCATTTAACAGACAAAAAGATGAATGATTGATGGATTTTTTTCATAGACTGAGTGAGCAAAAGACTGCATGTGGAAGTGAGTGTGTGAGTGATGGTGAGTCAGAGATCAGGACTTTAACCATAGAGGGTACAAGATCGAGAAGTAAAAGAGATGCTAGCGTTCTTGAGTGAAGGTCACTGCCCCAAAGACCTTTAGAGAACCTAGAGACACTATATTTATGGAGGGAGTGTATGTTTTTGATTAGATAACTCTATAATCCAAAGTAATTAAATATTATAAAGGAGAAAAAGAGTTGAAGTCAAGAGTAACAGTGCTCAAAAAGCCTTTCAGAAAATTTACATTTTCAATTTTTTATATGGCACATTAAGAAGGTCCCACCCTCTTTTTTCCTATTTTGATGTCATTTTATTTTTCTGAAATGACTTTGTTTCAGCTTGCATTGTATAGGGAACATTGCACCCTCATTAACAAACATAGTTCTACCCTCTGATGCCACCTTTGAGGTTATTAAATACTACACAGAGCACAAAGAGTAGCTACAATGAAATTCCATTTCAAATACTCAAAGACATTTTATACGAAGGAGGGGGACCAGTTATAATACAATATCACACACACACAAAAAAAATCAGTCATCAAGAAGTACTCTCGTTTTAGGCCACTGAAGAGTTGATGTTACCAATATTCTTCGGTCTGCCCCAGATCGATGATGCATTGGGCCACAAGTCGACTGCACTGTGTCCTATCACCTGCAACTTCTTTAGCTTCCTCCCAAGTGATATTCAAACTGTGGTCTCTTGTTGCAACTGATTTCCAGTTTTCTCGAGATCTGCCTGGTCTTCTCTTGTATCCAGCTAGTTCCCAGGCGAGGGATTGTATAGGAATCCTGCTAGTATCCATGTGGTTAATATGACCAAACCAATGTCGCCTTCTTTCCATAATGATATTTTCAAGTTTCCGTTGTTGTGTTCTTTCTCTGACACTCACTTTTTACTTTGTCCTTCCACGATATTCCCAAAATGCATCTTAATCATTTATTACCTACACAATGGTCAAGGAAATATTTAACACCTCTCTTGCCATGGTGAAAGTACCCTTGTGCTATAAAGAAACTAATGTTATCCCACTACCTAAGAAATCCACTCCCATCCACCCCTAACAACTACAGACCAGTTGCTCTGACATCCACTATTATGAAATGTTTTGAGCAGCTGATCAAAAAGCATCTTTCATCATGCCTACCTCCAGATTTTGACCCTCTGCAGTTTGTATACAGAGCTAACCGGTCCATGGCTGATGCCATATTAGTAGCACTAAACATCTCCCTTGAGCATTTAGAGGGCAAAGACAACTATGTGAGGATGCTGTTCATAGACTTCAGCTCTGCATTTAATACAGTGGTACCAATGCAGCTGATAGATAAACTGGCACATTTAGGAAACAGTAAACATCTCTAACTTACTGGACTTCCTTATAGAGAGACCACAGAAGGTGTGTTTGGGTAAAAACACATCAAAGTAATCACAATTAACACTGGGGTTCCACAGGAATGTGTTCTCAGCCCACTGTTATTCACCATCCTGACCCATGACTGCTATGCTAAGCACAAGTCCAACCATATCATCAAGTTTGCTGATGACATCACAGTCATGGGGCTCATCATAAAGGAGGATGAAAGGGCATACAGAGACGAGGTGGCATCTCTGATCAGTTGGTGTGAGGGGATTAACATTGACTTCAAGAAAAAGAAAACAAACCACCCAGTGCTCAGGATCAATGGTGCAAGTGTAGAGAGAGCCAAGAGTATGAAATTCCTAGGTGTACACATATCAGAGGATCTCTCTTGGTTGGGAAACACCCGCCAGCTATTCAAGAAAGTGCAAAAATGCCTCCACTTTTTAAGGTGGCTGAAAAAAGCTAAGTTCCTCCTCATTCTCTCCTCCTTCTATAGAGGTGCAGTAGAGAGCACCCTCACCTGCAACTTCGCAGTGTGGTTTGGAAGCTGCACAGTTACAGAAAGAAGGTGCTACAAAAAGTGGTGAGGGTTGCAGAGAACAGGTTCCAGTCTTCCACTGATACATCTTTATTTCACAAGAAGCATCCAAAAGGCCACCAAAATAATACAGGACAACATGCATGGCCTGTTTAAACATCTGGAATTGGGCAGGAGATATCACACCATCCACTGCGGGACTACAAGATTCAATAACAGTTTCTACTCTACTGTGATTAGACTTCTGAACTTGGGTACTAGTCCCAGGGGTCTGGACACACAAGTCAGTTTTTATTTGTGCAATACATACTTGCATATATTCCAAATAAGTGCAATATTTATTTATTTATTATATCCATAATCAGTATTATTTAACTCACTCAAGTGCAATAGTAGACAAATAACTTGGGCATTGTTCAATCTGTATTGTGTTTTGTATTACTTTAAATAGGGTAGTTAATTTAATTGAGGGGAGGGTATTCTTTTCGTATACGAGTGTTGGTAAATGTCTTTGCTCTTCCTTGCATGCATTGGGAGTAGTACTGTATTCGTTAGTTATGTTTAGTCCTGTACTTGTATGTGTCATTTCACTTTTCTTTGTGATCTAAGAATTCAGATGATAAACAACATTTAATTTAGGCTACACATGTGTAGTTCTAAATGACAAAGTTTACTTTTACTTTGACTATTATGAGTAGCCTCAAGTCTTCTCATGGCTGATGCTGTGACTGGCCAGAGTTCAGCGCCACACAAGAGTGTAGACAGCAGCAGCAGCGCTTGGCATAGCTTCGCCTTTATGGACAATGCAATTTTTTAATTTTTTTTATTAATTGTAGAAAATGAAGGACAGGATTCCGGCGTGTAGCCCACAAGACAATTCCCTGCGAGCTACATCGCCGAACCCAAATGGCTGCAGCGGCACTTTGCCGTAGTGCAATACGTTTGAAAAGCCTAGCCGCTGCAGCTGTAATCTATGTACGGGCAAAGACAGCCGTACCGGATGTGTAACACATTCCTTATTTACATTCAAGGAATGCATTTATTTACTTATTTATTTATTTTGTTGCCAGTCTGACAACATAATAAATAAAAAAGTAAATAAATGCATTCCTTGAATGTAAATAAGGAATGTGTTACACATCCGGTACGGCTGTCTTTGCCTGTGCATAGATTACAGCTGCAGTGGCTAGCCTTTTCAGCCGTATTGCACTACGGCAAAGTGCCGCTGCAGCCATTTGGGTTTGGCGATGTAGCTCGCAGGGAATTGTTTTGCGGGCTACACGCCGGAATCCTGAAGGACCGCATGAAGTACCAGAAATTGCTTGAATCTATTTTCCTTGGTCTATGAAGTATCAGCCGTCAGTTACAATTAATAAGGGCTGCTATTCCTGACACTTCAGTGTGGTAGACATTACACACAATGGAAATAAAATACAACCTAAATACCTTACAAAACCTGCTGTTCACAAAGCTCTCAAACAGTGACGTGTCACTATATGCAGAAGAGCAACACAGTGAAACAAGCAGTTCCTACAACCTAAGTGTGTGGAGGTTGGGGGGAGGCACTGTCCACTACCTCTTTACTTAAACAGACCAACTCCACAATCTCAAAATTGCAGAGAAAGATACCGGACACCCACAAAAAGTAAGCATACATGTAACTGCAGGATTCCCCACCTAATACAAAAATACTTCAACACCAACTACAGTTTAAAGAACCCCAGACTATAATAAATTATCCTCACTATTACTTCATCCATCTGTGAAACTTGTAAGACACAGCAACCTAAACAGACACTAGAAAATTTAACACTTCAGATGTCTGGATAATCATGTGTATCAACATCTGTGGGCACATATCAATGAACTTGCCTAACTAAATGCAGTAAATTGGCACATTCCTGAAAGCTTCCAATTTGTTAGGAATAATATTTAAGTGCACAATGAAGTGCGTTTTAGTAGCTTACAGTAAGCCCAAATCAAAGTCAAAGTCAGTGGAAAAAAAATAATGATTCTTTTCCTACATTTTTCACCATAGTCAGAAATCTTATCTGGCCTAGTTAATTACCAAGGGAATATCTTCAAAATCCAAGCTTCTTCCCTTATCAGACCCATCATGAACATAATGTCCCCTTATCAGACCCATTGTTGAACGCAATGCCCCCTTTGGTATTTACAAGTCCATGCATGCTGCTTAACTGGAAAGGCCCCAGCAAATTTTAATAAAGAAAATTAAAGGCCTCAAGTTCTTAGGCTGCCCTGTCCAGTTATCACAACTCCTCATATACTCAGAAGCATCATAACTGCTATAAGGAGACTAGTATTTTGTTTTTCAAGCCATGAAAGATACAGTCCTGTTTGACCTATTTCTTTGCAAAACCAGTGGCTCTACAAATATCACTAGTAGGGAGCTAAATTTATACGAACAAAGAAATGAGACTCACTGGAGTGATAAGTTGCTAATTCAATGTATTCCCCTGGGTAGTGAATAACTTACCCCTAAAAGTCAAACAAAGTACAATACTGACTGTTTAAGGCCATTCTTGGTGATTAGATGGGTAAACAGAAATTTACAGAGTGTCAGCGTGAAAGACTGCCAAGCAATATCAGTAGGACATTTCCCATAATTGAGCTTTTGGGGTCTATCAATTTAAAAATAATACTAAACACATAATGGTACGTTAGTACTAAGCAGAATATCAAAATCTGGTGGATACCATTTTTAAACAGTTTTTGCTATTGAAAGAACAAAAAGTGCTGTGAAAATGAATATTAAAATTATTGTTCAAGTGATGCCAGGTAGTACAGCAATGCTCTATGGCAGTGTTTTGAGGAACTAGGCGGGAGACTTACAAGACTAGGCGGGAGACTTAAACCTTGACACGGTTATAAATAGAACGTGCTGGAGGGACAGATTCATCACCCAGAGACTCCCTATGCTGTGGAACAAAATCCCGGTACATGTGAGGCAGAGCACCTCGCTGGCCTTGTTCAAGAGGAATCTTGACCAATGGATGGGAGATCGCAGATATACCCCAGGGATTACTTCAGTGTCACTGCTTGACAGAGGCACAGAAAAATGATAGGCATAGTTTTTATTCAAACTAAAGGGGTGGCGAAAGCCACATAACTATGGGCTAGGCTTATAAATACCCTTGGGCAGATAGCCTAGTATGAACCTATGAACCTATGAACCTATGAACTAGAATAATATTCTGCTAACATAATATCTGGGATCCAAGAATGCAGGTTTAGTGCCAGTAATAGCAAGTCCTACTATATGCATTTGAGAAAAGTAATCTGAAATGTGTAATATTAGATTAACAGCCTGCTGCAATGCTCCTGCCATTCACTTTCACTTGGTTAAAATAAAAGGAGAGCAACGTAACACATGCATATATGTGCCTCACATGTCAGCTGAGTAGCAAATTTAAGTAAGGATGTACTGTCTCACAACTCTACTCTCCATATATTTAATGTTTTACTATGCTACTGTGGTAAGCATACAATTCAGATTTGACGTTTTTGACAATGTTAAGAAATTGCAATTCAGATGTGAAGCTTTTGTCAATGTTAAAAAACACAAGTATGATATAGAGTTGTTGTGTCTTTCGGCTTTTCCCGGTTACGGGTCGCCACAGCGGAACTCCGGTCCGCTAATGATTGGCAGTAGATTTTTACGTGCCGAGTTGCCGGCCCTGACGCACAACCTTCAACGAAGGTACGCCCATTCACGCACGTCTCCACACAGAAGATGCTCTAGCTGAGAATCGAACAGGACAACGTCTTACTGTGAGGCAACAACGCTACCGCAGCACCACCACCGCAGTCCAAGTATGATATACAGTACTATTTGAAAATATTTCAGCAGAGGTCTTGTTAATATATTTCCATTTGAGTATCCTTTTACTGCAGGGAGTATACTTTATTGTAGTAAATACTTTGCAACAATAACAACTGGAATTAATCATGTCTTATGAGCAGACAAAAATTGAGCAGTAAAGAGAAGGAAATTGTCAGAAGTCAGCCTGAGGGGATGTCTGGGGGGAATTCCCATGAGACTGAAAACAAACATGAATGATCATTTAAAGAAACAAATGTAAATCAGATAGATCATACAAATTTCCAGTTGTAACATTCTAAGAAGCCATTTAACAGACTTCAGTTTTAAGATAAAAACAGGGGCTGCTGACAAAGCTAATTTAATCTGAGAAGTATAGTTAAATTTTGATTTCTCAAGTACGAGAACTTCCTGTGATTTGCTGCTCTGGTAGGGTGTGGGACACTGTGAACTTGAACAGTTTTAGTTTGATTTGTCTGTCGGCAAAGCAGGATTACAGACTACTTGAGCTATTACATGAGGAGTGTTGCTGAGAAGGATTTATGTAGAACACTATAGTCCTGTTTACTTTAATGGGCAGAGCTCTTCCTGTGTTATGTTTTCAGAGTAAAGTGAAACATTGCTGCTGTGAGTCGACAGCTAAACTCTTTATTTTTCTACCTTTAGTGAATTTGAAAAGCAGCTAACTTTAATTTTCTAAAAGATGTGGGTTTTAAGATTTGTTGATTCAGTAGGATATGAGTGAAGTCAGGTAGGCTTGTTTCAGTTTGGACTACCTACGCTATATGCTATAGGCATCCTATTCATTAGGTAATCACTACAAAAATTACATCTCCTATTGTGTGAATCCCCACCCCCCAACAATAGCAACACAATCAAAACCTTAACATCTTTTTGATTTTACTTTCTGAAGTTTGCAAATACTATTTAATTCATAATGACAAACCGTTCCCCATTTCCACTAATGAGAACACTGACATTTGGAAGTATTTCAACAGAGTAAATCAGTGATAGGAAGCAAGTGGATTTCAAAACTAACCTACTGGAAGGAAGGGTGGAGTCCCATAATGGTGACCAAAGAAGGAAACCTACATGGGAAGAAAAAGATGGCGAAGGAGAGGTACATGATATGCATAGGAAATAGTTTACATCATGATCCAGTGAACTGCAGGAAGGAATAGGTTGTGGTGCTACAAGTCTAACTTGTCAAGAAAAAAGAAAGTAGCTGTGGGGCAGAGTACAAGTGGATGTCTCACTAGGAAGGCAAGGGAGGCTGGGGTAAAATAGAAGAGGATACACCAAGTGAATAAATAATGCAGGACAGTGTGTAAGGAATGGAGGCTATGAGACAGAAGAGAACATTAGTAGTAGTCAGAGGACTAGAATAACAAAGGGACAGTGGAGGTGGGAGGATAAGCAAACAAATGGAGGAAATAAATATGTACATAAGGTTAGGCTCATAGGAGATTACCTGGCTAACGATCCGGAGGTCATTTCAAGCCTAGTCATTTCATCCCAATGTAATAGCATAGATATTCCAGTCAGTACCCAGGATTGTATTTATTAATGAGTGCTCAGGTCCAAGAGAATTGTGGGCTGTCTCCCCAGTAAAAATTTATAGTGCCCCATCCACTTATCCAGGTTAATCCTAATCATCCCACTCATTTGTAAAAACACAATTGTTTGAGGTAAAATACAAAAATATGAGGCAAGAATCTGGACATTCTGTGAAAATCTGTACAATTGAGAGGTACTGCGACCGGTTTGAGAGACAGTTGGCAACCCACCTGCCTTTAGCAGAAGAGCTTCAAGGAATAATAATCAGAAAGACAGCTGAAAATACGGTACGGTCATAGAAGGGGATAGAAATAATAATCAGAAAGACAACTGAAAATACGGCGCAGGCATAGAAGGGGATAGGAATAATAATCAGAAAGACAGCTGAAAATACGGTACGGTCAGAGAAGGGGATAGGAATAATAATCAGAAAGACAGCTGAAAATACGGTACGGTCATAGAAGGGGATAGGAATAATAATCAGAAAGACAGCTGAAAATATGGTAAGGTCATAGAAGGGGATAGGAATAATAATCAGAAAGACAGCTGAAAATACGATGTGGTCATAGAATAGAATAGGAATAATAATCAGAAAGACAGCTGAAAATACGGTATGGTCATAGAAGGGGATAGGAATAATAATCAGAAAGACAGCTGAAAATACGGTATGGTCATAGAAGGGGATAGGAATAATAATCAGAAAGACAGCTGAAAATACGGTACGGTCATAGAAGGGGATAGGAATAATAATCAGAAAGACAGCTGAAAATACGGTACGGTCATAGAATAGAATAGGAATAATAATCAGAAAGACAGCTGAAAATACGATGCGGTCATAGAATAGAATAGGAATAATAATCAGAAAGACAGCTGAAAATACGATGCAGTCATAGAATAGAATAGGAATAATAATCAGAAAGACAGCTGAAAATACGGTGCGGTCATAGAAGGGGATAGGAATAATAATCAGAAAGACAGCTGAAAATACGGTGCGGTCATAGAATAGAATAGGAATAATAATCAGAAAGACAGCTGAAAATACGGTGCTGTCATAGAAGGGGATTGGAATAATAATCAGAAAGACAACTGAAAATACGGTGCGGTCATAGAATAGAATAGGAATAATAATCAGAAAGACAGCTGAAAATACGGTGCTGTCATAGAAGGGGATTGGAATAATAATCAGAAAGACAACTGAAAATACGGTGCGGTCATAGAATAGAATAGGAATAATAATCAGAAAGACAGCTAAAAATATGGTACGGTCATAGAAGGGGATAGGAATAATAATCAGAAAGACAGCTGAAAATATGGCACAGTCATAGAAGGGGATAGGAATAATAATCAGAGAGACAGCTGAAAATACGGTGCGGTCATAGAAGGGGATAGGAATAATAATCAGAAAGACAACTGAAAATACGGTGCGGTCATAGAATAGAATAGGAATAATAATCAGAAAGACAGCTGAAAATACGGTACGGTCATAGAAGGGGATAGGAATAATAAACAGAAAGACAGCTGAAAATATGGTACGGTCATAGAAGGGGATAGGAATAATAATCAGAAAGACAGCTGAAAATACGGTACGGTCATAGAAGGGGATAGGAATAATAATCAGAAAGACAGCTGAAAATACGGTACGGTCATAGAAGGGGATAGGAATAATAATCAGAAAGACAGCTGAAAATACGGTACGGTCATAGAAGGGGATAGGAATAATAATCAGAAAGACAGCTGAAAATACGGTACGGTCATAGAAGGGGATAGGAATAATAAACAGAAAGACAGCTGAAAATACGGTACGGTCATAGAAGGGGATAGGAATAATAATCAGAAAGACAGCTGAAAATATGGTACGGTCATAGAAGGGGATAGGAATAATAATCAGAAAGACAGCTGAAAATACGATGCGGTCATAGAAGGGGATAGGAATAATAATCAGAAAGACAGCTGAAAATACGGTACGGTCATAGAAGGGGATAGGAATAATAAACAGAAAGACAGCTGAAAATATGGTACGGTCATAGAAGGGGATAGGAATAATAATCAGAAAGACAGCTGAAAATACGGTACGGTCATAGAAGGGGATAGGAATAATAAACAGAAAGACAGCTGAAAATACGGTACGGTCATAGAAGGGGATAGGAATAATAATCAGAAAGACAGCTGAAAATATGGTACGGTCATAGAAGGGGATAGGAATAATAATCAGAAAGACAGCTGAAAATACGATGCGGTCATAGAAGGGGATAGGAATAATAATCAGAAAGACAGCTGAAAATATGGCACAGTCATAGAAGGGGATAGGAATAATAATCAGAGAGACAGCTGAAAATACGGTACAGTCATAGAAGGGGATAGGAATAATAATCAGAAAGACAGCTGAAAATATAGTACGGTCATAGAAGGGGATAGGAATAATAATCAGAAAGACAGCAGAAAATACGGCACAGTCATAGAAGGGGATAGGAATAATAATCAGAGAGACAGCTGAAAATACGGTACGGTCATAGAAGGGGATAGGAATAATAAACAGAAAGACAGCTGAAAATACGGTACGGTCATAGAAGGGGATAGGAATAATAATCAGAAAGACAGCTGAAAATACGGTACGGTCATAGAAGGGGATAGGAATAATAATCAGAAAGACAGCTGAAAATACGGTGCGGTCATAGAAGGGGATAGGAATAATAATCAGAAAGACAGCTGAAAATACGGTATGGTCATTGAAGGGGATAGGAATAATAATCAGAAAGACAGCTGAAAATACGGTATGGTCATTGAAGGGGATAGGAATAATAATCAGAAAGACAGCTGAAAATACGGTATGGTCATTGAAGGGGATAGGAATAATAATCAGAAAGACAGCTGAAAATATGGTATGGTCATTGAAGGGGATAGGAATAATAATCAGAAAGACAGCTGAAAATACGGTACGGTCATAGAAGGGGATAGGAATAATAATCAGAAAGACAGCTGAAAATACGGTACGGTCATAGAAGGGGATAGGAATAATAATCAGAAAGACAGCTGAAAATATGGTATGGTCATAGAAGGGGATAGGAATAATAAACAGAAAGACAGCTGAAAATACAGTACGGTCATAGAAGCGGATAGGAATAATAATCAGAAAGACAGCTGAACATACGGTACGGTCATAGAAGGGGATAGGAATAATAATCAGAAAGACAGCTGAAAATACAGTACGGTCATAGAAGGGGATAGGAATAATAATCAGAAAGACAGCTGAAAATACGGTATGGTCATAGAAGGGGATAGGAATAATAATCAGAAAGACAGCTGAAAATACGGTACGGTCATAGAAGGGGATAGGAATAATAATCAGAAAGACAGCTGAAAATATTGCACAGTCATAGAAGGGGATAGGAATAATAATCAGAGAGACAGCTGAAAATACGGTACGGTCATAGAAGGGGATAGGAATAATAAACAGAAAGACAGCTGAAAATACGGTACGGTCATAGAAGGGGATAGGAATAATAATCAGAAAGACAGCTGAAAATACGGTACGGTCATAGAAGGGGATAGGAATAATAATCAGAAAGACAGCTGAAAATACGGTACGGTCATAGAAGGGGATAGGAATAATAATCAGAAAGACAGCTGAAAATACGGTGCGGTCATAGAAGGGGATAGGAATAATAATCAGAAAGACAGCTGAAAATATGGTACGGTCATAGAAGGGGATAGGAATAATAATCAGAAAGGCAGCTGAAAATACGGTATGGTCATAGAAGGGGATAGGAATAATAATCAGAAAGACAGCTGAAAATACTGTACGGTCATAGAAGGGAAGAAGCAGAGTGTATCGAAAGAAAGGTGCTGGAAGCACGATTCAGTCCATAGTGTAGTACTATGGAAAGTAAGAAACATTAATTATAAAAGATTCCTGAGAAAATACTACCCAAGGAAAAGGCAAATAAAACAAGAAATATAAAGGACTTGTCTTGCAAGGACTTAAGGAGCAATTTTGAAAAAGGGGATATGGGGTGGTCGCCAATTTGGGGACGGGAGAAAGAGGTGCTAATGGAGCAATTAATATTTTTCTGCTGTGAGATTCTTTTCTACGAAGCATTAAATGGGTATAGAAAGGAGAGATGAATAATTTTATTTGGGTGGAGACAGTACCCAGTATGACACTGGCCAACACCACCTCATTAACTGTAATCACAAATGGGGAAAAGGCTGCATGTGACTCTGCATGTGATCACAAAAGGTGTGACAAATGAGACATTCAAGGCTGGAAAGCAGAGAATAAACAAGATAGGAAAGATCTGTAAGAAAATAGGTAGCTCAGTGGGCTTCATATAGAGGTGGTTCCGGTGTACCATGCAAGAAAGTACAGTCTAAGGAAGAGTCAGTGAATTGAACAAGCAACTCAATGATTCCCACTGTATGCAGAGGCAAAGGACTGCAAGTTGCTGGGGAAGTACATGTGATGGGCGGTCATTTTATGCGAGGGAACAATTATGTACCAAATGGTAATCTTTTGCTAAAAGTAGACTGGAAAGTTTAAACTGATCTGAGGGAGGAAGAAATTTGATTCTTCTACACCTTCACAGATTACATCTAAGAGGCAGAATGGAAGAACTGTAAAAAATGTGAAGCAATAAGCAGAATGAGTAAGAAAGTGCTGAGCACCAAACAATAGCGCTAGGAACCTGGATTAAAACACACACAAAAAAAAAACAACAAAACTAAACCAGGTTAGTGGTTTGCTCAGTTACTGCAGGAATTGATGGATGTGGTGACACTTCAGACATAGTACAATTTTTTTTCTCCAGACAGACCAACTTGAGTTATTCTAGATTAGGATCATGGTATACTGATACCTAGGCTAAAGGTACACAGAAGTGAAAGTGGTGACAATATATATGAATAAGGAAGTCATGCAATGTACTTTAGGCAAGAGCAAAGCTAACACACTATTCTTTACTCTAAGCCAAAATTAAGTACAAGACTGCTGGTGAATGGGTACAGTAAAAAGACCATCCAGTGATCAGGGTGAGCATATAGTCAGTGGCTTAGCAAGGAGACACAAAAGTCACAGCCATGGTAAATGTAATCCTCTGCAGATTGAGTTTGGATGGCCACATATCTAGAGTAAGATGCAACTGGAACGCTATTCTATGTTCTTTAGGAAGCCAGGCATAATCCCAGATTAAAAGTCCTTACAAAGGGGGAAGCTATCCTTGACTTAAGTACTTGCTAAAGAGGATGAGATGACCGGCTTGGTAAAAGTGATTGTGACAGTACTCTTTGCAATGCCTGTAGGATTGTTGAAAAGTGCTACAAAAACAGAGATCTGGGACTCTAGATAGGCAGATCCTGGACTACTAGAAAATACAGTTGCAAAGATTAAAGAATAAAAGGAACAGAGGACAGTGGAAGAGTTGTGGGTGTGTATGAAGGAAGAACGGACAGACTGAATGTAACTGTGTCATAAGAAACAAATGAGAGAATGCCCTGGAAAAATGTGTAGGTGACCTTGGGTGAAATATAAAAACAGAAATGCGTATAGCTTTGAGAGAAAAAGACATACAGGGCCCAAGAAAACAAAGGCAGAGTAACCTTACAAATGGAGCTGGCAAAAGAATAGGGGACTCTCAAAAGGAATTCTTCAGATATAGGAGGAATGCAGAAGAACTAGGCAGTACAATGGGTTACTGAAAGTAGTGCTACAGCTTAGAGACAAATGCACAATGAATCGCTTCTGTTAGTATTGACTGAGGAGTGATGGAACGAGGGGATACATAGCAGTACAATGAACTGCCATCAAACATACCAAAAAGCAAGGAAAAAGAAATAAAGCATAACTTTGCAAAATTTTGAATATCTTTATACTCAATAAGAATACAGAAAAATACAATGCAGTGCAAAGTACCTGAAAAACTGTAGAAAGCATATTCAAACATCAATAAATTCCAATAAACTGAAAGCACCCATGAACAATAAACAAACACAGTAGATAGTCAGCGACCAAGAAAGTTCCAAGTCATCTAATATACTTTCAGAAATCCCACAAACTACTACTAATATACCTCCGCACCTAAAATAACAACTTTCTGTGAGTGGCTTTGCTCCCCACATACCCTGAACTTCTATTTACTTCCTCTGAGGTGTCACCGATACCTAATCAGGCCAAAATCATACCATGATAGCTTTTTAGTTTATATTGTTCAGTCTGCCTGCATTCAATTTGCACTACAGTTTGAACATCATCATTTGATATTATCTTAATTAATCAATAGGAGCTCAGAACAGGATGCCAGCATGGAAAAGCAGGCAATATTTAAAAAAAAAAAAAAGAGGATAAATGGATAGATGGGAAAGTGACCAAGGAAAAATGCAAGTGATTTCAGGGAGATAAGCAGCAAAGTATGGACTCACTGATCCTCTATTTGCTTAAAGTGCTTATGAAAACACAAGCTAAATATTACAATGTTTTTTTTAGAAACTGGCATGTACACTGGTAAGCCTAGCTGGGAATAGATGAGGGGGGTGGTAGTCAATGAGTGACACTAACATGCCCACCTCAAGAAGGATTAGTATACTTTATTATTTTATAACATTCTGATTATGACCACTGTCATGAAAGGAGATACGGCCAGCCCAGCTATCTGGAATTTTGTAAATAATTATGTGTCATTTGTAAATATCAACATGATTTATATAGAAGTGTGACAAAGAGAGAGATACTGCCAGCACAGCTGTCTGGAATTTTGTAAATGGTTATGTGCCATTTGTGAATGTCAACATGCTTCATGTAAGATGCTTGTGTTACAACCTTATTAGAACTGTATGTTATGTGTATATCAAACTATGCTTGTACAGACATGTGTTGAAAAGGGTTTGTAAAGTACTGAGCTTAAAGATGTATCCACAGTGTACCCTACTGGAAAAGAACAGAAATGTATATACACTATTGTAACTGTTTAAGTGTATATGTTTTAAACAAGGGAAACTGCTACATAGGAGGTTAAATTGCAAAACTTCAGAAAAAGAGTTGAAATTAAATTACTTTATGGCTGGGCAATAAAAAGATGTTATCTTTCAGTTTCAGTGCAGTAACAGATACAATGTCTACACCAGGGAGCTTTCTCTATTGTGAAATAACTACTAGTTTTGAAATGTGTAGTAAGGTAATTGGTTTTATGACTTCCAGGATCTGCTTAGATCTGAGGGAAAAGGCATTGTCTGTGTATTTTTACAGATGCATGCTAAATGCTACCAGCTGGCATCAATGGTTCTTTTGAGCCTGGGAGCTGAAGGCAGATGACAAAAAAATTATGTCATTCTGTAGCTTTCCCAGCAGTAATATTTGCGATATTAATTTGGAAAGTCTTAGAGAGAGAGATGGTACTCTGCATTTTGTCTTTGACCTGACAACATCAAGATCCACTCACCACATCTGCGTTTCTTGCTCTGAAGTTAGTTATTAGGGTACAGTAATTCTCTTAAATTAAGCTTTGCTATATTTCTGACTGTATTTAGGTGTTTTCTTTATTTATCTGAGACTGTCCTGCAATGTTGTTTTAAATATTTCTGTGATTTTGAACTCTGTTACTGTGATTATATACAGAGTATTTTCTTGTTCTTTTATTATTTATTATTAAATATATTTAAACCTTTTATTGTGGCTGATATTTTGAGACATATGTAAGTTCTGAGAGTACTTGCATATTTATTTGGTGACACTGTGGACCACTCCTAATAGCCTTGCTCTTGGTCAAACTACCATTTCGATTAATAGCAACATTACACAGTAAGATTGGACACCCTTTGTTAAGGGCCTTAAAGTAGCTGATAAGGAGTTGGCTGGTGGCAGTAATAGCTACAGTGCAATGAAAAAGTATTTTCCCCTTCCTGATTCATGTTTGTTACACTTAAATGCTTCAGATCATCAAACAAATGATCAAATGCCATGGAACAACTAGTCACCATCCCCACAAGAGGAGAAAACATACTAGATCTCATTATCACGAACATGGGGTCACAATGTTCAACACTGGAAGTATACCCCTCACTGGTGAGATCAGACCATAAACTAATCTCACTGGAAGTCCACATCCCGCCCCCACCTGAGATAAAAAAGACCACAGTGAAGAACTTCTCAAAAGCCGACTTCACACTTCTAAAGACTGGTGTGGTCTCTTTTAAGGCCCCCGAGCCTGCGGAAACCATTACTCAAGCCGCTAAATCACTTACAAATGCCTTCTACCGGCACCTACAGGACTGCATGGATCAGGCAATCCCAAACAAAACAAAGACTCTTGGTACCAAAGGCAAGCATCCAGTCTGGTGGACCCCAGCCATAAACAAGCTCTACAACAAAAGGAGGAAGCTACTACAAGATAGGGCAAAATCCTTAAAAGGGAAAACACCTTTGATCATTATAAGTAAAAAACTAAGATCTCTCATAAAATCATCCAAGGCAAATTTTGAGAGAAAAGTCGCTAAGGACTCAAAAGACAATCATAAGGCCTTCTTTAGCTATGTTAGAAACCTGGGAGGAAACTCCCAAATATGCTCAGAATTAGTTCAAAATGATGTAAAAATTACTGAACCTACAGACATTGCCAACATACTGGCTGACAGGGTCAGTGCAAACTTCTCCCCCCCCCTCCCTCCCAAAAGGTGATATATCTATACCAGAGGATTGTAGCCCCCCAAACATCTCCAACGCTCAGGTGAGAACTGCTCTCTCCAAGGCAAAAAACACAGCATCCATGGGACCAGATGGTGTCCCCGGTTGTGTGCTCCACGAACTCAATGAGGAATTAAACCCGCAGTTAGGGCAGCTGTTTAATCTTAGCCTCACCTCAGGATACATGCCTAAGGAGTGGCGTACGGCAGCTGTGGTCCCACTTCACAAAGGCGGTGCCTCCACCGACCCTGGAAATTACCGTCCCATTAGCTTGACAAGCCTGATCTGCAAAGCTATGGAGAGGATCATAATGGAACTCATAAATAAAGACATAGGGGACTTGCAGACTTTGGATCCGATCCAGTTTGGCTTTGTCAAAGGCAGATCATGCCTTTTAAACTTGGTTGACTTTTTTGAAACAGTCACCAAGGCCATTGATGAGGGAAAGGCAGTCCACACAGCCTACCTTGACCTGGCAAAGGCTTTCGACACAATACCCCACTCAGGTATCATTGAAAAACTCATCAGCTTAAATGTAAACCCATACGTCACAAGATGGGTTGCAAACTGGCTAAGTGACAGAACCCACAGGGTCAGAGTTGCTGGCGCCATGTCAGACTCAAAGCCAGTCACAAGTGGTGTACCACAAGGCTCAGTCCTGGGCCCACTCCTGTTCGGCATCTACTTTTCAGAAGTACAAGCAAACACAGGAGGATTATGGCTGACAAAATTTGCAGATGACTGCAAACTGGGCGCCATAGTTGATTACACATCTGACACAGATATCCTTCAGAAGGGTCTTATAGAAATGGATAACTGGTGCCAGAGCCATGGCCTAAAGTTAAACACCAAAAAATGCATAGTCATACCCTTCGGGAAAAACAAGGTTACCTCTAGCTACCATATAGGCAGCAACCCACTAAGCACAGAAGAGGTTATCAGGGATCTGGGGACCCAGGTTGACAGTAACCTTTCGTTTGACACTCACGTTGCCAAAGTAGTTAGGAAGACCTTCTACATTGCCCACCTGATCATGAAGGGATTCACATCTAGATCAAGGGAAGTCATCGTCCCCCTGTACTCATCACTCATCAGACCAATGATTGAGTACAATGCCCCATTCGGAATGTATCTGACATGACACCTGCAGCAACTGGAAAGGCCCCAAAGGTTCCTCACCAAAAGGATAAAGGGTCTCAAAAATATGTCCTATGCTGCCCGACTGAAGGAACTCCAGCTCTATTCAGTCGCACCGCCTGCTCAGAGGTGAGCTGTGCCTGACCTACAAGGCCATGTCCAACCCAGAATTGATGAACATGCTTCACCTCAAAAATCTAGATCCCTCAGAACTACAAGGGCGGGAGACTTAAACCTTGACACGGTTATTAATAGGACGTGCTGGAGGGACAGATTCATCACCCAGAGACTCCCTATGCTGTGGAACAAAATCCCGGTACATGTGAGGCAGAGCACCTCGCTGGCTTTGTTCAAGAGAAATCTTGACCAATGGATGGGAGATCGCAGATATACCCCAGGGATTATCTCAGTGTCACTGCTTGACAGAGGCACAGCAAAATAATGGGCATAGTATCCTCCAAACTAAAGGGGTGGCAAAAGCCACAAAACTCTGGGCTAGGCTTATAAATGCCCTTGGGCAGATAGCCCAGTATGAACCTATGAACCCATGAACCTAAATGTAAATATTAGACAAAGATAACACAAGTAAACACAAAATGCAGTTTTTAAGTGATGATTTCATTTAAGGAAAAAACAAAAATATCCAAACCTACATGACCCTATGTGAAAAAGTAATTGCCCCTAAACCTAATAAATGGTTGTGCCACCATTAGCAGCAGCAAATGCAATCAAGCATTTGCGATAACTGACAATGAGTCATTCACATCGCTCTTGAAGAATTTTGGCCCACTCTTCTTTGCGGAATTGTTTAAATTCAGCCACATTGGAGGGTTTCAGAGCATGAACCACCTTTTTAAGGTTGTGCCACAGCATATCAATTGGATTCTAGTCCAGACTAGCCACTCCAAAACCTTCATTTTGTTATTTTAAGCCATTCAGAGGTGGACTTGCTGGTGTGTTTTGGATCACTGTCCTGCTGCAGGACCCAAGTGCGCTTCAGCTTGAGGTCACGAATGGATGTCCAGACATTCTCCTTCAGGATTTTTTGGTAGAGAGCAGAATTCATGGTTCCATCAATCACAGCAAGTCGTCCAGGTCCAGAAGCAGCAAAGCAGCCCCAGACCATCACACTACCACCACCATGTTTGGCTGTTGATATCATGATCTTTTTCTGAAATTCTGTCACTTTTACACCAGATATAACGAGGTGCACACCTCCCAAAAAGTTCAACTTTTGTTTAGTCAGTCCACAGAATATTTCCCCAGAAGTCTTTGGGATCATCAAGATTTTTTTTGGCAAAAGTGAGATGAGCCTTTACGTTCTTTTTGGTCAGCAGTGGTTTTCACCTTGGAACTCTGTCATGCATGCCATTTTTGCCCACTCTCTTTCTTATAGTTGAGTCATGAACACTGACATTAACTGAGGCAAGTGAGGGCTGCAGTTCTTTAGATGTTGTTTTGGGTTCTTTTGTGACCTCTTGGATGAGTTGTTGCTGCGCTCTTGGGGTAATTTTTGTAGGCCGGCCACTCCTAGGATGGTTCACCACTGTTCCATGTTTTCTTCATTTGTGGATAATGGCTCTCACTGTGGTTTACTGGAATTCCAAAACTTTAGAAATGGCTTTGTAACATTTTCCAGACTGATAGATATCAATTACTTTGTTTCCTCATACTTTGTTTCTCATCTATTCTAGAATTTCTTTAGAGTGTGGCATGAATTTCTTTAGATTGCGGCATGATGTCTTCCTTTTGTCAATCTTTTGGCTCACTTCAGTTTGTCTGACAGGTTCTCTTTAAGTGATCACTTGATTCAACAGGTCTGACAGTAATCAGGCCTGGGTTTGACTAGTGAAATTGAACTCAGTTTTCCCAAAAATATGATTAACCACAGTTACTTCATGATTTAACAAGGGGGGCAATTACTTTTTCACATAGGGCCATGTAGGTTTGGATAGTTTTTTTTTTCCTTAATAAAAATCATCAAACTGCATAATATTTGTCTAATATTTAAATTTATTTGATGATCTGAAACATTTAAGTGTGACAAATATGCAAAAATAATAAAAAATCAGGAAGGGGGTAAATACTTTTTCATTGCACTGTACCTTATAGTCTGGGCAGAATGGGGCATACCTAGTAAACTTGTGCCAGCCTTTCCCATGTGTGTGTGTGTGTGTGTGTGTGTGTGTGTGTGTGTGTGTGTGTGTGTGTGTGTGTGTGTGTGTGTGTGTGAGTGTGTGTGTGTGTCAGCTACTTGAGCAGGGACATGAAGCACTTGGACAGGGAGGGTGTTGGAGGTCTTGGCTTGGTCACTCAGCTGAGATCTCAACTCTATAGCTGTGCCAGTGGACAGTCTTACTGGGGATCTGGAGAAAGAGGGAGAATCCAGCCTCAGACTGACTGTGGTCTCTGTGTGCTCTTAAGAGACATTGCACTTGATGCAGAGAGCTGCATCTGAAAATAGTGTGTGTGTACCTGTCATCCTCCCAATGTATGTCCCCCACTGGTGCTAGTGGTGAGTGCTGAGGCTCCTTGATTACTGGACCAGAGATGGGGTGTCACAGCCACAATTTCCTAGGGTGGTGGTCCATGTCTTTCTCCCATGCATATTGATGTAGTAAGACTAACTGTAAAAATGAACATTTGCATTTCTTTTCCAAATTAAACACAGATATAGAACGTAATCCACAAAAACAGATAAGACAAGCATATACATTTTTAATACTTAATGAAATGCAGGAATTTTATAAGCACAGCATTTTTAGAAATGTGGTAACAGGTCCAGTATCAGAAGTAATCATTTTACAAGGAGAAAATGCAAATTTAACACATTTCACCTTAGTTTAGTTGTAGTAATTTTTCATTGTACCCAGAACATGCATGAAGGAAGACAGAACAGGGCTGTGTGGACCATTGTCATGAGACCTTCTGGGGCTTGTACTCCTGTCTATACTAAATACTAAGACCCCTCTGATAAAAGGCTTAATTCTGCCTTTTAACATCAGTTTTAATGGTAATATACTCTTTCTTCTAAAAACAAAGGCAAACAAAAGTTTTTCGACCTATTATGCTGTTTATTGTCACAGCTGAAAGGCTTTTATGGAAAGTGATCTTAAACTATAGGCCAAATATTTGTTAGGTAAAAACCTATATAAAGGGACTACGTGGTTACGGACCAAAGGGCAAAACACAATTGACCATACCACTTGTTTTTCCCATGGTTTGCAGAAAAGAATTCAGCCATAAAAATGTACACAAATGCAAACAAAATATGCAAAGGCTATGCATGTACAAAAGTAATATGCTTTTGAAACAATTCTACCAAATGAAAAAATATTACCCTCACAGCGCAACATCTTGTTGCAAAGTGATACCTGGAGAAAGGGAGCCTGGGAGTAAAACTGCCAACAAAAAGAAAGAATGGGGAGCATATCTGCCATGGAGAGCACTATTTTCTGGCCAGGTATAGCAGGTTAATGGAAGCTGCTCAGGGAGGGGTTGGTATTATGGTTAAGGTGTTTACCTCACAGACCAAGTACAGTGTTTGATTCTCACCTTTGAGGGAAATTGCCTAGTCTTAAAAAGGCTGAGAAGGGAAGCTCGCCTATGTAATAGCTTAACACAGAATTTACTGTATCACTCTTGTTAGACAAAATATGCCGCGGTGGTACGGCGGTAGCGTTGTTACCTCACAGCAAGAGGTTCTCCCTTCAATTCTAGGCTGGGCTTGGGCATGCCTTCTGTGTAGTCTGCATGTCCTCTCCGCAGTTGGGTAGCGTTCGAAAGACATGCGTGCATAAATGGGCGTGCCTTCGTTGAAGGTTGAGCATCGAGCTGGCACCTTGGCGTTTCATAAAAATCTACTGCCAATCATTAGCGGACCGGAGTTCCGCTGTGGCGACCCCTTACCGGGCAAAGCCGAAAGACAAACAACAACAACTCTTGTTAGACAAAATGTAATGGTAGCAGGAGCAGCATAAACATTTTCATGACTCAGTGCAAGATAAAATGCCATGCACCCCAGTTCTCACCTCAGCTGCACAGTGTCCTTGGATTAATCAACTGTGGATAGGGCTCAGTGGTCACAAGGAAACTGTAGGCAAAAAGTACACTTGAAGAGAGAAATAAGCATGTGCTGCAAGGCTGAATATTATGGTTCCCATTATACAATGGTGGGATAAGGAAATAGCCAGGTAATTCCATGCATGTTGGTGTCTCATCTCCTGTCTCAAGCAAGACTATATAAACACATTCCATGGAAATGGATGGCAGTGCTTCTGAATGCTTATTAGCTTGCAGACAGGCAGCAGCCTGAATTCATCCAAAAAGTCTTGTTATAGCCGAGTTTGGCTCCGATCTTTGAAAGAGTCACTAATAACACAGATAAAAGATGTCCTGTGGATGTGTTGTTTATGAACTGCAGCTAAGCCTTTGATATTGTGCCTTATAGAAGGGTAATACATAAATTAGAGTAAAGCAGTAAGGGACGTGAAACTGACTGACACTAGAAACAAAAGGTGGCAGCTGAGGGAAGTGAACTCAGGCAAACTATTAGCAACTACAGTATTGCAGGTTTCACCGTTAGGACTAGTCCTGGTTTGCATAGCTGTGTCAGCTGTCACACTGGGGCTGGTTAGCAATATCATCTGATGTAACAAACACGGAGGTCATTCTCATGAATGTAGCTACAATCAGTGGCGGCTGGTGACTTCAAATCAAAGGGGGGCTGCAGGAGCCAGCTGAATGGGTGGGGTCAATGGGGACGGGGTGTGGCCAACCAGAAAGGGGAGGAGCTATGCTCAAAACCACAAAAACTAACTTTAATTAAATACACTCCCCTGGGTGGCATGGCAAACCATCATTATGAGAGTCCAATCAAGACAAAAATAAGTGTAGAAGAATAAAAATATTTCAATGCATTGGCTGCATGACAGCTTACTTAATATCTAGATGGAAACAAAAGGTTGTGAGGCATGAAAAAATAAATTACTTTTAAATACATTACTGGAATGCCAGTCAAAATCAAGTACAAGCAAAACCAGAAGCACTCAACTCAAACCACTTCTCCTTGCACTGCAGTTCTAATTATAATTTATATTCAGCTTTATTAAAGTGCCAAGTAACATGCTGAAAGTAGAAATCTCTGTGATGCCCCCACTTGTAAAAATGTTTCTTATCCAAAAGGACCTGCTGCCTGACAACTATCTACTTGTTTCATGGGGAAAACATGTAAGTAAAAATGAAAAGCAAACAAGAAACAAGCTCAAGATACATTGCTTAAAGGATTACTGTACAGGTTATGGACCACACATGATTGGCATTCTGTTTAGTTTACGGGTAAAGTCTGTAGAGATGACTGGAAGTCTCCAACAAGTGTAATGAGCTTTTTAAAATAATGGAATCCTGTCCTTTAATACCCAAGGCTTATACATTATCTAGTCAAGTATTCTCTGCATGGCAACAACAGAAAGGCTTTCAATGTTGGCAATTCTTTAACAGTATGCTTATTAAAAGCTTACTTGCATCTTATGATCTCAGACAAGCTTACATTATGGTCATTAAAGCACTGCTACTTAAACACAGAGCAACAGGCACTTTGAGTAATAAGCATAAATCAACAGTACAAAAATATGACAGAAACCAGACCTTCTGCAAAATCAAGGACAGATGAAAAGCCACTGTAGTACTTGTGTCTACCTTGGATGGGGGGGGGGGCACACTGCACATTTACACTGCATAACTACTCCTTGCCTTGCTTGGACACATCCAGAGTCAGTACATGGTGGAGTGGGGTGCAACAAGTATGTCACAATTTGAAATGTCTCTGGCTGACTGTGATGGCCCTGACACGTGTCATACCTCTCAGCCTCAGAGCAAGAAATCTGGACAAAGCCATACACAGAAGTGGGACAAATGCCCACAAATAAGGACAATTTTTAAATATTGCTCTAATAAACTTAGAAAGATAATAGAATAGGTCTTGCATTAGTATGACTTTTCTGAAGGGTATAAAATCTGAAACTCAAATGTCTGCCATTATTTTCTAACTTCCGTCTTTAGTGATTTGTCACTAATTTGCCAAAAACACAATTTTATGAAAAATGGACCAAATGTGATGCAAAAATATAAAATAGCCACACAATACAGCTGGGAACCTGTCAAAGAAGGGACACTTTAATATTAGTACTGCTAACTTGAGCAGCTGACAAAATAAAAGAATCTACATGCATTTCAAGTAATCTATAACTTTGATTATTACAGTTATTTCTTAATTGTAAACCCTCCATGTTTTCTTCCAAAATTGCTATTTTGCGGAGGGATTATTAGGGGGAAGAGCAACATTTTAAGCCAAAATCGGAGACAGTTGAGAGGATGGCTATGCCTAATTCTATAAAGCAATTTATTTGCATGTACCTCTCAACCTGTTAATGCAGTAAATCTGAACAAGGCCAAATATACTGGGGGAACATATAAACAGTACTAAAAATTGCTCTTGTATAAATTGAGACAGTTGATAGAATAACAGTTCTTACTTTAGTATGCATTTTTCTGAAGGTTATGAAGTCTGAAACTCAGTGTATCATTATTTAGTGACTTAATTTCTAAATGATTTGCCAAAAAACTACAAATTTTATGAAGAACAAACCAAAAATAAGAAGCAAAAATCTATTCATTCTTTGAAAATCTGGACAGTTGGGAGGTATAGTTCAGTTGGGCCTGTCTGAGTTTGCTGCCCTTCCCCCCTGACAAAATCATGGTTGAAGAGCCTCTGCAGCCATTCCTATGAACCATTACTTGGCTATTTCACTCCATTTACCATAAACACTAATGTGCATACTGCTTTACTTGTATGATGAGTTGGACTTCATTTGAAAGTTTTATTTTGTATTTTACAGCGCAAACACTAAGTCATCTACTAAACAAAGCAATGCAGTCTCACAATGAAAACTTAGCATTAAAACTTCTCTGCTCTTGAAACTCACATTCATTGAAACAGCATTGAAACCCACATTCAAAGAAAATACATTTTGCCAGTGGCAGATAAAGATTAATTTTGGGCTGTTTTCAAATCATAGGCCCCTTGCATATGAAACATACATGTGCTCTTTGATACACCTTCCTCATTGTACTAAATTATATTCCTTGTACAATATATTACAGTTGTTAGAGGGCGTTTTAAATTTGTTTTGAACATTTTTCCAGTAAACAATGAAACAAAATGCATGCACCCATAATGACAAAACTGCCCAGTTCAGAACATTTATCATAAAAGTCTACTCAGACTTCCGCAGTCCACCATTATCAGTAAATATGCACAATTCTACAGTCCACCATTATCAGTAAATATGCACAATTCTACAGTCCATTATCAGTAAATATGCACAATTCTGCAGTCCATTATCAGTAAATATGCACAATTCTACAGTCCATTATCAGTAAATATGCACTATCTCTGAAGAAGTAAAAGTCATCTAAATAATTCCACATTAAAGAAATCTGTAACTAATGAAGAGGTTGCTGCTAGCAAACACCTTTATATTTCATGGTTTCATCAAAAAATAAAGTGCCCGTTGCCCCTCAGGAATAAATTGCCTATATTACATAAAAAAAATGATAAGCTAGTAATATTGCAAGAGGAAATGGATGGCAAACTGATAACGAACTCATAGTTAGTATCTTCACCAAGAAGAACATTCTCAGTACAGCAGCATCTACCCCTTGTGGGAGTAGAACCCACAACCTTCTGCATCAAAGACAAGTACACAACTTGTTGTGCTATTAACAAGGCAAACCAACTTCACTTAAGCAGCACTAAACCTCTGTTCACCTGCAGCTCTCAGCTCCTTGTAAAATCTTCTTAATACTCAACTTTGCAGCACAGGAAAACTGGAAAAAGCTAAAATGTATTGGGGGGGGGGGTCAAAAGCCCAAAAACCAGGGACACAAACATTGCTTGTATAATCTTGGAAAGTTGCTAGAACCATACATTTTACTGCCAAGCTCCCTGTGCAAAACAGAGCAACATACCACTACGCCAAATCAGCTGCTTTGTAAAAGAGGAAGACTGAAACTTAAATGGCTATCATTTAGTGAATTCAGTTCTCACCATAGCTGTCAACCTCTTAGTACAAAACACCTGGACAAACCCAGTAATGAGGGAATACAGCCCTCAAACATTCAATTAATTCAGTTCTTGCCATAGCTGTCAACCTTAGCACAAAAGACCTGGACGAAGCCAATAATGAGGGAATGCAGTCCCAAAAATAGGGACAAATTTCAAATATTCATCTTATAAACTTAGAAAATTGCTAGAATAAAAGGTTGTTGTGTTACTATGTATTTTCTGAAGAACATGAAGTCTGAAATTCAAATGCCTGTCAGTTTTACTGCTGGCAGTATAAAAACAATTTTCAGCAGAGACCCAGGGAGAAATACTGCAGACATGTCTTTGTAAAATGACAGGGCACCAGAGCAAATCCACACAAACACATGGAGGAGATGCAGACTCCACACAGAAGGCACCCCAGCCAAGAATCAAACCAGAAAACCTATAGCTGTGAGGCAACAATACTACCACTGCACCATCAAATATGCAAAGACTTAAACATTCAGAAACCTGAAGTCTGAAATTCAAATGCCTGTCAATTTTATTTAACATTTGTTAATCAGGACAGTCTGACTTGGAACAAAAAAAAAATTCAGCAGAGGCCCAGGAAGAAATAATGCAGACATGTCTTTGTAACATGGGAGGACACAAAAGCAAACACACACAAACACAGGGAGAAGATAAAGACCCCAAAAAGAAGGCACCCCAGCCAAGAAGCAAACTTGAGAACCTGCAGCTCTGAGGCAACAATGCTACCACTGCACCATCAAATATCAAGCATTACAGCATTTACAAACCACAGATATTATGAGGAACAGATCAGATCAAACATGAGGCAAAAATCTGCAGTTTTTTTTTTTCACAAATGGTGGTGGGTAGGGAATTAAGGTCTTTAAAAACTGCATACAAGGTACAGGATTCAAACCTGAGGTATTCCCTACCACACACACAAACACCTGTAGTAGCAAACCACAAAAACTAAATATACTGCATTGGGTGCCAAACAGTTGTCATGAGAGTCCAATCAAGACAAAATGAAGTGTAGAAGAATACAAATATTTCAATGCATTGGCTGCATGACAGCTTAATATCTAGATGGAAACAAAAAAGGTTGTGAGGCATGAAGAAATAAATTACTTTTTTTTAAATACATTAATGGAATGCCAGTCAAAATCAAGTATAAGAAAAACAAGCAGCACTCAACTCAAACCACTTATTGCACTGCAGTTCTAATTATAATTTATATTCAGCTTTATTAAAGTAACATGCTGAAAGTAGAAATCTCTGATGCCCCCACTTGTAAAAATGTTCCTTATCCAAAAAAGACCTGCTGCCTAACAACTACTTGTTTCATGGGGAAAACATGATCAAAGTAAAAAATGAAAAGCAAACAAGAAATAAGCTCAAGATACATTGCTTAAAAGGATTACTGTACAGGTTATAGACCACACGATTGGCATTCGGTTTATGGTTAAAGCCTGCAGAGATGACTGTAAGTCTCCAAGTGTAATGAGACTCTTAAAATAATGTAATTCTGTCCTTTATTACAAATACTGGCATATGCATTTCGATACCCAAGGCTTATACATTATCTAGTTAAGTATTCTCTACATGGCAACAGAAAGGCTTTCAATGCTGGCAATTCTTTAACAGTATGCTTATTAAAGCTTACTTGCATCTTGCAATCTCAGCCAAGCTTACCTGATGGTCATTAAAGTATTGCTACTTAAACACAGAGCAACATGCACTTTGAGTAATAAGCATAAATCAACAGTACAAAAAATATGACAGAAACCAGACCATTCTGCAAAAATCAAGGACAGATGAAAAGCCACTCTAGTACTTGTGTCTACCTTGGATGGGTGGGATTCTCTGCACATTTACACTGCATAACTACTCCTTGCCTTGCTTGACACATCCAGAGTCACTACATGGGGAGTGGGGTGTAACAAGTATGTCACAGTTTGAAATGTCTCTGGCTGACTTGTGATGGCCCTGACACATTTGTCATACCTCTCAACCTCAGAGCAAGAAATCTGGACAAAGCCATACAAAGAAATGGGACAAAGGCCCAAAAATAAGGACAATTTTAAAATATCGCTCTTATAACCTTAGAAAGCTAATAGAGGTCTTGCATTAGTATGAATTTTCTGAATGGTATGAAATCTGAAACTCAAATGTCTGTCATTATTTTCTAACTTCAGTCTTTAATTATTTGTCACTAATTTGCCAAAAAAACACAATTTTATGAAAAATGGACCAAAAAATGTGATGTAAAAGTATAAAATAGCAACACAATACAGCTGGGAACCTGTCAAAGAAGGGACACTTTAATATTAGTACTGCTAACTTGAGCAGCTGACAAAATAAAATAATCTACATGCATTTCTGAAATAAAAGTAATCGGATTATTACAGTTATTTCTTAATTATAAACCCTCCATGTTTTCTTCCAAAATTGCTATTTTGCGGAGGGATCATTAGGGGAAGAGTAACATTTTGAGTCAAAATCAGGGACAGTTCAGAGGTTTGGCTATGCCTAATTCTATAAAGCAATTTATTTGCATGTACCTCTCAACCTGTTAATGCAATAAATCTGGACAAGGCCAGATATATTGGGGAACATATAAACAGTACTAAAATTGCTCTTGTATAAACTGGGACATAAATCTGGACAAGGCCAAATATATTGGGGGGAACATATAAACAGTACTAAAAAATGCTCTTCTATAAACTGGGACAGTTTATAGAACAGGTCTTACTTTAGCATGCATTTTTCTGAAGGTTATGAAGTCTGAAACTAGGTGTGTCATTATTTAGTGACTTAATTCCTAAATGATTTGCCAGAAAACCACAAATGTTTATGAGGAATAAATCAAAAATAAGAAGCAAAACATCTATTCATTCTTTGAAAATCTGGACAGTTGGGAGGTATGGTTCAGCTGGGGCTGTCTAAGTTTGCTGCCCTTCACCCCTCACAAAACCCTGGTCGAATGGAGCCTCCCTGCAGCCATTCCAATGATCCATTAATTTGTTATTTCACTCCATTTACCATAAACACTAATGTGCATACTGATTTACTTCTATGATGATTTGAACTTCATTTGAAAGTTTTATTTTTGCATTTTACAGCACAAACACTAAGACATAACAAACTTGGTATTAAACCTTCTCTGCCCTTGAAACTCACTTTCACTGAAACAACATTAAAATCCACATTCAAAGAAAATACATTTTACTCGTGGCAGATAAAAATGAATTCTGGGCTGTTTTCAAATCATAGGCCCCTTGCATATGAAACATACATGTGCTCTTTGATACACCTTCCTATTGCTTTGAACATTTTTCCAGTAAACAATGAAACAAAACTGTCCAATTCAGAACATTTCCATCATAAAAGTCTACTCAAACTTCTACAGTCCACTATTATCAGTAAATATGCACAATTCTACAGTCCACCATTATCAGTAAATATGCACAATTTCTGAAGTAGTAAAAAAGTCAGCTAAATAATTCCACATTAAATAAATCTGTAATGAAGAGGTTGGTGCTAGCAATCACCTTTACATTTCATGGTTTCATCGAACAATAAAGTGTCTGATGCCCCTGTGGAATAAATTGCCTAAATTACATTCAAAATAAGCTAGTAGTATTGCAATAGGAAATGAATGGCAAACTGATAACAGGCTCATAATTAGTATCTTAACTTTCAGCATTCACCCCTTATGGGAGTAGAACCAACAACCTTCTGCATCAAAAGCAAGCACACAGCCTGTTGTGCTATTAGCACTAAACTTCTCTTCCACTGCAGCTCTCAGCTCCTTGTAAAATCTGCTCAATACTCAACTGCATCTCAACTTCGCAGCACAAGAAGTCTGGAAAAAGCAAAATTTATTCGGGTGGGTCAAAAGGGCAAAAACCAGGGACACATTAAACATTGCTTGTATAATCTTGGAAAGCTGCTAGAATAAAATGCTGTGTTACCACGGTACCACCATACATTTTACTGCCAAAGTCCCTGTGCAAAAAAGAGTCAGAACATACCACTATGCCAAATCACCTGCTTTGTGAAAGAAAAATGCTGTGTTACCATCGTAATTTTACAGACAAGGTCCCTGTGCAAAACAGTCAAGAGCAACATACCACTACGCCAAATCATCTGTTTTGTGGATGAGAGGAAGACTGAAACTTAAATGGCTATCATTTAATTAATTCAGTTCTCACCATAGCTGTCAAACCCTTAGCACAAAACACCTGGACAAACCCAGTAATGAGGGAATACAGCCCTCAAACATATTCAGTGAATTCAGTTCTTGCCATAGCTGTCAACCTTAGCACAAAAAAACTGGACAAAGCTACTAACAGGGTATTACAGTCCCAAAAATAAGGAAAAATTTCAAATAGTCATCTTATAAACATAAAAAATTTCTATAATAAAAGGTTGTGTTACTATATATTTATTGCTAGAATAAAAAGTTGTTTTACTATGTATTTTCTGAAGACTATGAAGTCTGAAATTCAAATGCCTGTCAATTTTACTTCTGATGGAACAAAAACAATTTTCAGCGGAGGCCCAGGGAGAAATACTGTAGACACGTCTTTGTAAAATGGCAGGATACCAGAGCAAATCCACACAAACACAGAGATAAGATGGAGACTCTACAAAGAAGGCACTACAGCCAAGAATCAAACCACAAATCCTGTAGCTATGAGGCAACAATACTGCCACTGCACCATCAAATATGTAAGAAATTAAACATTCAGAAACCTGAAGTCTGAAATTCAAATGCCTGTCAATTTTATTTAACATTTGTTAATCAGGACAGTCTGACTTGAACAAAAAAACAATTTTCAGCAGAGGCCCAGGAAGAAATAATGCAGATATGTCTTCGTAACATGGGAGGACACAAAAGCAAACCCACACAAACACAGGGAGAAGATACAGACCCCACAAAGAAGGAACCCCAGCCAAGAATCAAACCTGAGAACCTGCAGCTGTGAGGCAACAATGCTACTACTACACCATCAAATATCAAGCAAACAGACCCCACAAAGAAGGAACCCCTAACACTGCTACTACTACACCATCAAATATCAAGCAAACGACCCAACAACAAAGAAGGAACCCCAGCCAAGAATCAAACCTGAGAACCTACAGCTGTGAGGCAACAATGCTACTACTACACCATCAAATATCAAGCATTGGAACATTTACAAACCACAGATATTATGAGGAACAGATCAGATCAAATATGAGGCAAAAATCTGCAATGTTTTTACAAATGGTGGTGGGTAGGGAACTCAAGTCTTTAACACCTGCATACAGGGTACAGGGTTCAAGCCTGACGTATTCCCTACCACACCACCATGAGCACCTGGGGCATTTACACACACACACACACACACTTATTTGAGATCACTACCTATTTTGTTAAAGGATGCAGGAAGACTGCACATATGGGAGCTGGAAGGGAGAAGAATTAAAATGATCTACTGAAACATTTTTCACAGACAGACTAGCGGAGTTCTGGAATGCAGAGCCAAAGGTGGTGATAGACAGTAAATCAATGGAGAGGTACAGGAGTGCCTGGGTCACATGAGACAAGGCAGTAGCCATGAAACTGTTGCATAGGTGGGTATGATAAAAATCAGCTTCATCATGACTGTTTGCATAAAAACTGATTTGCAGCACTTTAAAATTGCTATTTAGCTCAAGATGGTGTGATTCACAGTTAGAATGCTTAGGTAGATGAGATTAGGGGATTTCTTCCACTGCGGTGCAGTACATCAAGGGCAAAAATTTTTTGAATACCCCACCTCACTAAACAGAGAAATTAAGCCCTTATTTTGACCCAGCTGACCTGTGTTCAATTACAACAGCAAGGACACTGGAGGGGCTAGATAGGGAGTATGACAGAAGGCAGCAAACATCAGCTCACCCATTTTCTGGTGGGAAAGGAGGCAGCTATGTTTCTCCATGCGCAGAAAACTGCCGAGCACATGCAGCACAGACATGCGCTGTGTAGGCAGAGAGGTCATGTGCGGTACCATGCATGCTCCCATTGGGTAAAAACATTCTTCAGGCTCTGGTGTGCTGCTGTAGGGATAAGGATACAGAGGGTTGGGGTAGCAGTCCCCAGAATCCTGCACACTAGTCCACTCTGAACTCCCCCAACTGTCTCGGGGAACAAATGCACCGATTTGGACCTTCATTCAGAAACAAATGGGCCACAGGACTGCTGCCTAGACCAGTGGTGGTTTTCTGTCACCCATAGGAGAAGAGGAAGAAATGGGCTGAATGTGCAATGGCAGGTAGCCATGTAGCAAGTCCCTGTGAAGGGGGAATTTGAGTCCAAGTGTCATGTCAGCTGATTAGCTGTTACAGAATGGCAGTTAAAGGTATGTGTCCTTAGGTAAGGATACTGCAATTTGGAAAGGTATCTGATATGCTCCTGTGGACAGGGAATTTTTTTTTAGTGAGTGCCATGACAGTTAATAATTTGTAGCATAACAGCACTTAAAGTGTATGCCTCTGGGTAACAATACTGCAATTTGAAAGGGAAGGGGCTAAAATACAGGAAGAGCAACCACAGACAGAAGAAGTTATAAAGTGATTGACAGTGAAATGACAAACCAAGAGCTGGAATTGCATTTGTTATTTATCAGTTTTAAGTGCATATTTAGAAAGTTATGAGAAATAAGGAAGCTTTCTGTGTTCAGATGAAGACATTGTAAATCTTTAATTATCTAATCTCCAAACAGTAAAGTCATCTTCTCTTTCAAAAGGGTTGTGCCAAGTCACCTCCATGTTGCAGAGGGATTTAGACACTGTCCCTAGCTGGGAATGGATGGGATTAAGTGTCAGATGCTAACCCATCCAACCCAGAGAGAAGGGACAGGTTAAGTTCCTTTTCAACAGCACTCTTTGGGAGAAAGTCAGGAAATGCACCCCATATGCAAAGGTTCTGGGGTATGAGCCACACAGAGTACTTGCACTCTATGCATTGTGGGTATGCAGAAACATATCATGGTGGCATTGACATTTGCCAATCAATGGGGTGCAGAAAAGGAGGATCTGCAAGAAAATGGAAATATCTCTGAGCCTCCAGAGGATGACACTACATTCTTTGGCTTTCTCTCTTTTCTGGTATCCTCCAATACTTATAGAAGGGGAGGAATAAGCCTAGCTGAGATGAAGCTTGGCAGCCATGGGAAAGGAATACAGATACCTGAAAGACAATATGGAAGGAAAATATTCTGAAAGGAGTAAGGCTTGCATATAATACATTCTAGCCAATGCAACTTAAAATCTAAACAGATGCAGATATGAAGGTATACAATAGATAGCAGATCTATTTCTAAACCTGTAAACAATACCTTCTAAGTCTTTTCCCTCAATCCATTGAATTAAAAAGGTAATTACAATTCTTTTTTCTTTTCTTAACTTGGGGATAAGCATATTTTTAAATACTTTAGGTTTAGTTATCATATACTTAACGCCACATACAGAACCAATTTTTATATTTTTTCTTATGTGTGGCTTTTCATAGACTGTTACTGGGCTAATGACCCAAATGGCCTTTCTAAGTGTGGCCAAGTTTTCCTGCAAGAATAATGTCATCCTGAATTCAAAATAGGACATTGAGACCCAGGCATTTAGAAGCTTCCTCTGTCCATTAGGGACATGGGTGCCAGGCCTGGTGTAAATTTCCTGCTCCTCATCCACTAGGTTGTGCTTAAACTGGGTACTAGATGAACTCAGCTTCACATAGATGGGAGGCCTGTTCCATAGGAGAGGCAGTCTCTGTGACATTCATCTGTCTCTCCAGCATGCTCCGTTTATGCCACGTACAAAATTCAGGTCCCTAGACCTTGCATTTCTTGTATTCTTTGACTTACAAATATATAGGAGATTCATAAGTGTGGGGTTTATGGATGCCTTGTAAGCCAGGAATAGATCACCCCTCAGCAATCTATAGGAGACTGAGTAGAGGGAAAGGGTTTTAATCATAATAATAACTTCTTGTAAAATAATAGCTCTAAAACCAGAAATTGTTTCTAGAAATACCATTCATAGTTTCATAGCTATATATATTAGGCTAACAACCACCAGGGCCTTTATATGCCTAGCTGTGCAATCCAACCCAATTGTGCCCCTATGTATCATGGGTGTTTATCAGGAGTGGCATATTAGGAAGTTTATATTGGCTAAGTATGGTGGGGAGCATGTTATTTTATGTATTACTGTCTTCTTGTGTCTATCAGAGGCATGGAGGCCCCACCCGGGGTGAATTTCTGATTTCCAGTCAAGGTTACACAAATACGGTTAGGGGTGGACTCTGCTTACATGGATGGGGAGGCTGTTCCAGAGCATGGAGATCCTCTGAGGCATGTATGTCTCACCAACATGTCTTATTTATGTCACAAGCAAATTTAAATCCTTGGATCTAGTGGTGCTGATGCTGCTCATTTTGTGGATTGTCCATCAGAACCAGATCTGAGGATGCCTTGCAAGCCAGGTTATGTCCACTGGATCAGGCAATCCTCAAAGTGACCCTTCCACCTCACGAGAATGTCACCAATCAGCATTTCTCCATCCTTGTCTGTTGGGGCAATGTCCTGCTTTTTTCTCTTGAGCTGAAGGACAGTTTATCAAAACCCTTTTAATGTCTTCTAAAAGTCACTCTGCATAACCCAACAAAATTCATCCCACACAATCCTTTGTTTCAGCTAGTGCCACAACTGTTCCCTTACTTACCTCCAACAGTAATCAGTAAGATTTATACTCTCCCCTTTCCTCATGTTAACATTGCATTGGAGGCCTTGTTTTCCATACTGAAAAATTATATTGAGCTGCTCTTCTTACTGCTTGCTTACTGTGGGATTTGAAGTCTTTTTAAGACACACATTCTTGCTGTGCTGTTTACTGCTGAATCAGAGACACATAGCTCTGCATGACTCCATCTGTAGTCTGTTTAAAGCACCAAGCCTTTCAAATTGCACACTGATAAAGAAATATATTTTTCAGCTTTAAGCACAGTTACAAATAACTTATTTTATAACAAACCACACGTAGTCTGTCAGATTTGTAGCATATATTTACTAAGTTTTCCTTCATTACAGATATGAATGATGACTTCTACAAAATACCTCTCTCTGTCCTTCTCTCACATAACTGAATTACTACAATTGCTATATACAGAGCTAGTCACGCACACATTTCTTCTTGGTATGTTTTTCTGGCCTTATGTGGGAAGTCACATAATGTCTGTTTTTAGACTTTTCTATTGTCCTTTTGTGATTTAAGCACTTTTGCTGATGTGAGGATGCCATTCTGAAAGGAAACATCTGTATAAGCTGTTCCTACTGGAAAAACATCACATATTGCTCTACAAACATGAGAAAATCATGTAATGCTTGTTTTCCAGTATTGCTTTCTTAGGCATTTTCTGATGCTGTGAAGAGAAGCCTGTCTGTTATACATATAGTATGAATGCACATTGTAAACTCTATACATATATTCAAGCAAACTTTTTCTTTCAGCATATTTACAACAGAATTAATTTCAGCTTTATATTCATAATATCTAACAATTCCCTCTGTTTTTAAACATACTCAAAACATTCTATATAAAAAACGCATTAAGAAACAAAACCTTTAGTCTTTTTTTATACAAGTCAAAATGCAATTGTACATAGTTAATACAATGAAAACATGTATTACTACCAAACCTGAATGTATTTAACAACTTTTTCTTTTGCAGACCATTCTGTGAAAATATTTTATCAGTTATGAGCTGTGTCTGTTTTAATTTTACTTGATTAATTTATTATTTTGCAATCACAGAATTTAATTTATGACTTAGAATTGTTTCATTAACTCTTTGCAACTGTTGAATTAACTATAAGAGACAATAACTATGTGCTACTGCAAGCATTTATACACTGCTGAAAATATACAGTTTTAATGTCATTTTAACCATCACATTGTGTTCATATCTTTGAACTGCTCAATAACATCTTGGTAAAATACTGAACTGGGCTTAGATAATAAATAGTTGATAGCAATTATTTTACTGGGGTAAAACCAGTGATATTACAACTTGACAAATTACTTTTGAACTTATTACAATGTATCCTGATCAATATGTATTTACACAGACTATTTGCTATTTATGCATTTCAATCTAGTAGGTATCCTGGACCCATTGTTTTCTTTAAATATGTTTTTTTTTCACACATATTCATTACTAGACATTAATTTCATCTGTACTGAATTTTTCTGCAGTTGTACTGAAATTTTCTACATTTGTACATACAAAGACTGTAAAGTACATTTAGTCTAATCTTACAAATTTAATAACATTAATATTGAGCAAAATCTTGGAAAATTTTTATGTCTCTAGAAATATCTAGTGGAATTGATACCAAATTCATATGTTCTGTTATTTTAAACTACATACTCATCAATTATTAAAAATATTCATGCTTTTTATACCAACATTGTTTTGTCAAAAACATATTGAAATAGTGACCAATCTTGTTTAATTTTTTACATATCTTTACTCTCTCTTGTATATCTGTACAATTTAACAGGTTGTAAATACAATTTAATTCTAAACAATACAATAATAACCATTATGATAGCTATTAACAACTTGTAAAATATCTTATTCTGTCAGGTTTAATCCAGTTTACCAGTATTTCTAATACACTAATACCTGTTTTTCCCCCCATAAAAGAGTATTGTCAAGAAGGAATTAGATATTTTTTTCTGTAGCTTTATTTTAGACCCTTGTTGTTTATTTTTTCTGTAGCTTTATTTCAGACCCTTGTTGTTTATTTTTTCTGTAGCTTTATTTCAGACCCTTGTTGTTTATTTTTTCTGTAGCTTTATTTCAGACCCTTGTTGTTATTTTTTTCTGTAGCTTTATTTTAGACCCTTGTTGTTTATTTTTTCTGTAGCTTTATTTCAGACCCTTGTGCAGTACTGCTTATAGAGTCAGTGTAAAACTGAGAAAGTGCCCCTCCCCCTGTAGTACTTCAGCACTGTTTACCTGCCCTATGCTGTGAGAATAGAATGCATGTCAGCCCAACACTTTGGTTATACATTTATTTTATTAGGTTACTAAATAAAGCTTTCACTGTATATTACCTCTAGTAGGTATTTACACCCTCCTGCACAACTGATTTGAACTGTATATATATTATATCCCATTTGCTGGCTGTACTTGATGCAACTGAGTTTTTTTCTTCTCTTTTAACATTTACTTGCAAACAGATTATCAGTGACATCTATGCACAATTGTGGCATTTTATGACAATTACTAAATAGTGTTGCTTGTAAACATTTTAACAAGTATTTTTTAATAACAATGATGCTTTAGAAAAACTCAAACTACTTGCCTGGCAATCAGTCTTGTTGTTTATCTTATCTTTTCAACATTTCCTGTAACTATTCATTCAGTCTAGGAAGGTCTGAGCTCACATTTCATACTCTGTAAACTATAGTTAATTCTTTTGGCAGTTTTCCTTTAATGTGATTGTGATTTGCATAACTATGCATTTATACAACATAGACATTATTTTACAATTACCTTACATGGATTTCAGTATTTTTTATTTATTTATCTATTTAACTGTCCTGCCATTAATTTTACAAAAACTGTTTGACTAATACCATCTGTGATTTTATTTATTTTTTAAATTCAGAACTTTAACTGTTTGGTGTTACTATATAATTATAACATATGTTTATTTATATTTGCTGTTGTCTGCCTTTTGCTTTTGTGCATTGTAAACAAATGTACTCTAGATGAAAAGAACATACATGCATGTCTGTCTTGTATATATATATCTTTATACAAGCATGTCATGTCCCTACCATCCTAGCATGCATGCTTAACCATTTTCAAAACATAAACATATTATAAAATATATTTCTTTTGCACAGATTAACTGTGTATGCAGGAAATTCCCAGTCTTTGTCAGTTGAGCTAATTTATTTCCTTTATCCTGCAACTGCTGTTGAATTTCCTGTGATGTTGCATGGTCTTTCTGACATTCTTTAGTAAGCTGTTCCGCTGAATTCGAAACTCCTATGCACTTTTGAAAAGATGTGTGTATAACTTGTCTAAGCTTCCTGAACTCATTGTGTCTGTCTTTTAGAAGTTTATTACATTTCTTTGTAACAAAATGTACTAGAGTTTCTATCAGTAACTGATTTGACTGTTGTTGCAACTCTGAAATAAACCTTTTACATCTGGTGACAGAACATAACTGTCTAACATTTGAATATAATGTCAACATATTAACTTTTCTTGGTTCTTTACCTTTACAATTTTTGTCTGTACAGTCTAACCTTTGGATAATGTCATGCACTGTATTTTTATGACATTGTACACACAATAAACATTTTTATACCACACATGATTTTATTTCAGATACCAGTCAAATATTATAATCCATTTGCATAATGCCTTACTATCAAATTGCAATCCATTTGCATAATGCCTTACTATTAACTTGCCCTAATAAGGTTTTACATTTGCTAATATGCTGTATATACATTTATTCTGTTATTATTATTACCTCTATGGCATTCATACTGTATGTAACACAGAATAATTTTCTTACCAGTCAACAGACAGGCAGATGGCCAAGCTGCTTTACTGTAGATGGTTGAAAAGTTTCTGTAGTCACTTGTGAAGTTGGTACAGCAAAACTGGCAGATTCAGTCTTACAACTTCGTCTTGTACCTTTTCTGGAGAATTTATGGAACTGCTCCACCTTCCTGCAATGCAGTCTCACCGGATTTAGACGTCTATTAAACTGTATTGCTATAAACTGTTGAAAACTGTAGAAATCTGAAGTACTTCACATAAATGTTACTGTGCTTTTACAGGAGTGGCATTACCCATTCACTCTCCCTGTTTTTGGGTACAGGCTAGGAACGTTGTCAAAGGGTCACCATTGAAAAATTATATGGATGCTCTTCTTACTGCTTGCTTACTGTGGGATTTGAAGTCTTCTTAAGACACACATTCTTGCTGTGCTGTTTACTGCTAAATCAGAGACACATAGCTCTGCATGACTCCATCTGTAGTCTGTTTAAAGCACCAAGCCTTTCAAATTGCACACTGATAAAGAAATATATTTTTCAGCTATAAGCACAGTTACAGATAACTTATTTTATAACAAACCACACGTAGTCTGTCAGATTTGTAGCATATATTTACAAAGTTTTCCTTCATTACAGATATGAATGATGACTTCTACAAAATACCTCTCTCTGTCTTTCTCTCACATAACTGAATTACTACAATTGCTATATATAGAGCTAGTCATGCACACATTTCCTCTTGGTATGTTTTTCTGGCCTTATGTGGGAAGTCACATAATGTCTGTTTTTAGACTTTTCTATTGTCCTTTTGTGATTTAAGCACTTTTGCTGATGTGAGGATGCCATTCTGAAAGGAAACATCTGTATAAGCTGTTCCTACTGGAAAAACATCACGTATTGCTCTACAAACATGAGAAAATCATGTAATGCTTGTTTTCCAGTATTGCTTTCTTAGGCATTTTCTGATGCTGTGAAGAGAAGCCTGTCTGTTATACATATAGTATGAATGCACATTGTAAACTCTATACATATATTCAAGCAAACTTTTTCTTTCAACATATTTACAACAGAATTAATTTCAGCTTTATATTCATAATATCTAACACATACGTTACGCAATTTGTTTAGTTTTTGAAACTTGGAGAGCTGAACTAACTATAGCTCTAAACTATGACATTTACTCCAAGCCTTATTCTATAATGCAATGATCCTTAGAACAGAATTATACAGCAGCAAGCCTTTCCCCAAATTAATAACAGTGGCAGGTCATAGTATGTCATATTAAGGATCATTAGACTCCTACTTCAGGATGGAAAAATGTCAAAATAAAACCAGCTGATGGTAAGGGATTTTGCTCAAACAGTAATGCTTCTCACTGCATGTCACTGTATCAGTCACAGTGTAATTTCATACTTATGATTACTGGTGCTATACTCATTTTTCTCAAATTTTTATTAGATGAAAATAAGCTATAAACAATAAAAGGCACAGGTGTTCCATCACAGAATATGCATTATCATGTCTGACAAAAATAGTGCAAGATTATAGATTCTCTTGACTCATTATGTACCTATTTAGAGGTAGGCATGAATAATTCAAAGAAAGCATAAAACATGATACAAGCCAAAGAAAACGTTCCAAACAACAGGAATCACAAGCTCGTATAAGACTTTAGTGCTTTTGACCTTTTAAATCACACTTATTCAGAAATAATTTTCTGAAAACATCTGTGATTAAAACCACTAAAATCTTAGGTGAACTTGTGGTCCCTGTTGCTTGGAGTGTTTTCTTTGGTTTGGACAAGAATGAGATTTATTTAATGAGGCCAGGAGATGGATGTTCATACTCTGTGTGTGGATTAACCCAGACTGGTTAAAGCTTTTACATTTCCGGTAATGGCCATTTTCCTTTTTCATTACTTGTATCACAATACAGGATGAAGAGAACCTAATTTTACTTATGATCCTCTATTGATTGTGAGGTAATAAAACAGTATCTTAGCATTTTTAGTTGGCTCTACTAACTAATTATTATTATTGTATGCAGTTATCTATGGTCAGTCGTACTATAATGACAGAAACTAGATAAATTATTAACATATAACGTTTGCTGCAATTCTTGAGTTTTACAGAATTTGTGTTCATTTTAATTCTGATGAGACAGAACCTAATGCTACAAATATGTATAAATTATAGTTAAACCCCTGTACCAATAGCATTAGTTTATACCAATGCATACATAACATGAATTATCTGCATGCAGTCATATGACTGGGTCACAGATGCTGTTAATCTAATTTAGTTTTTCTAGGCCAGGCAAAAGAAACCAATGTACAATGGGAGGAGCATTACTTTTCATTGAAATGGAAACTCGTCGACATCTGGCACAGCCAGTTCAGCTGGTCAAAAAATACCGACTTTGCCAGTATAAAAAAATCACTGTACAGAGAAGATCAATAAATATGCCCCCTTTCTCTAGAGTAGTGCAACCTTGGAGTTGATTATATAATTTGACAGGGGGGGGGGCTTGACCACTGCAAAAAAAAGTGTTTTTTTTTCCTATCCTTTGTGTATTGATGTTTTGATATTTGACACTTAGGTGCTAATCTTTGTAGGATCAACAAACTGTCATTTCAGTGAGAAGGTATGCTTGCACAATATGTTACAAATCTACAAATACAGCAGTCTGTGTCAAGCAAATTTAAGTTCAGGTACTAGGAACATAAGACATTAAATTAATGGCAAATATTTGTCAATGTCTGACATTTGTTTGTACTAATCTTATAGATTCATTTTTATAATACTCTGATGCGACTAATATAATTGTACTTTTTATCTGGGTCAGCAATTAGTGGTTACTTTGCAGAAATTTGACCAAAGAGCGATCTCTACAGCTGCAAGCCCTGCAACTCTGAAAAATAAAAAAAATTTCCAAAAATACATCAAATAAAAGCAAAATATTTTTGCAGGGGCTGGCATCACCTGATGGACTGGTTGCACTCTGATACCATTCTATAACTCAGACTGCTGAACTTTGGAGTAGGAGGAATATTCCAAGGTACCACACTCTTGAACTCAGTACACATTTTCCATATTCTTACGTGCAACCTCATTATTCTTAAGGATTACAATTCCACACCTCATTATTTCAACAAGAAACATATAAAAATAGTATCCGAGCTTATGAAGAGACTTTTCATTTTTTCATCTATGAAAGATGTTCATTATCTGTTTTATTCAGTGTTTGCTCATTTTTATTGCAGTTTTAGGTTTTCATTACTTTCATATATTACAAATTTATTTTTATTCTTTTTTCCAGATTCTACGCTGTTGGTTAAACTAGTTATTTGACACAACGCATCATCTACCATACATGCGCGCCCACACACACACTTGCTATTAAACATCTGCAATGTCCTAGTGTTCTCTTCAATCTCCACAGCAAAACAGAGAGGAAATATGAGACAATGTAGTATGGTATGATCCTGATGGGAATGGAAGGGTTCTCCCCCCTTTTGGCATCCCCTTAACTCCCCTTTTCGCACGCATGGTTTGTAATGATATCAATACAATTTTAAATGTGCATTTTACCACATCTGTCCTTTCTATTGAGGATAATCTGCCTTCGTGTTCTACTCATTTTGTCAACCTAAACTGGACCCTGTCAGCCTATAATGTGTGCTATAACTGGGCAGAAAAAATCTGACAGGATGAGTGAATTTATCATTCACATAAGATACTTTTGCAAAACCAAAAAATGGGTTGTTTCCTTTCACACTTAGTCATGCTGTCTTTATCAACTCATTTTTAGATGACAGAGATGAAATCTTTAACTGCATTATGTGCTAGAAAATGCAAGTAAAAATAAATGGCCATCAGTTCTAAAACGGTTCTGCAAACTGAAATTTTCTGTAGCATTGTTGGAGAAAGCACAGGTAGAGCATGGCAATTAGGAGGTATTACAAAAGGAGGCATTTGGTCTTGTCAAGTAAACTCAAACAAAAACATGAGGGTGTATTAATGTATGAAAATGACTACACTTCTTTTCTAACTTCCTAACATTTCAGTAAGTCTACAAACTTATTAAATGACATAAATGTGTAAAGAAACAGTCTGTAATGACAGTTATCTATGAGATTACGTTGCCTGTATGCTATTTGTTTACTGACATACTGAGAATATTGGCTAATAAACTACTGCAGTCATTAATTTATGGGGATGTTTATACATCTACTGACCATCAACTCAGATGGACAGACAGCTAGAGGTAATGCTACAGGGTATGACCTGAAGGGAGATACCATATCATACTACTGTCATATGTGTCATGTGTGGTATTGAGTTACACAGCTAAGTGTTGTTTTAGCTTTTACCTTGTGTGTGATATTACTCATGTAGGTTTTGCATCACATTTTATCCAATTGATTAAATGCAGTCCTGTAATATCAAGGTCTGCACTTCTTTACTTTTTCCAATTCCTTTTGTACATTTCATATTTTTTTTTTCTGAAAAATGGTACTTTTAGAATCTGGTCAGTTATTTCATTTATACATTTATTAACTAGGTAAGTCTGTTGGTCCAAAGACACTTTTTAGCCATTACTCGGATCAGAGCATCAACTACCATGTTTTCAGTAGATTCAAACTGAAATATAGTAATCAAGCAGCATTCCAAAATAAATATGTTTACTTATTTAAATCAGGTAAGTAATTTTGTATAAAGGAAATGTATAGACATGTTCCAAAGTTCATACATTATTAGCAGAATCCTAATCTATCTTGACTAACCTTGCAAGAAGATCAGGTTAAAAAAGGCATTGCATCCATAATTAGTCATTAAAACACATTGTACCTGTTTGACCCCTGCCAGGATTTTTTTTTCAATAAAATGATGTCCACAGTGAAGCAGTTTTGAAAGCATACTACCACCTTACTGTTTGGTTAACCCTGCCAGGATATTGTATTAAAAAAAGAAAGTCATCAACAGCCTCCAAAACACATAGACCACTAGTATCTGGTTGACCTTGACATTGTATTATCTTAGAAACAGAAAATCATCAACAGTCCCCAAAACACATTGCCTCTCTAGTATCTGGTGAACCCTACCAGGATATTATATTTAAACAAAAAATTTATCCACAGCCTCCAAAACACATAGATCACCTACTAGTATCTGGTTGACCTACCAGGATATCATTAGAAAAACAACAAGCAGCCCCCCAAAACTGACAACTCCCTGCAGATTTTGTCCTTCTATCTGGTCAACCCTGCCAGGAAATAATTAAATACAGAAAGTATCTGGTTGACCCTGCCAGAAAATAAAAATGAGAACTTACCTTGAAGTTTAAACACTAGTCTCTGATCAAATCTCCAATTTGCTCAGTTTGCTCATTTGCTCATCTCTCCACTCTTCCTGCACTTTAGTTGTGAGGGAGAGAACGAGAGAGAACCCTTGAGTAACAGGACTAATCAGCAGCCACATCACATGCTCAGATTACGTGACAGGCTGCTGACTTCACAGTCCCATCAGCTTCCTATTTTTTGCAGTTAAAACTGCAATGACTCCTGGGCATCTTCATTGATGCCTGTGGTCTTCCCAATCCAGACTGTTTATACACAGTTGCATATACGACCCACCTCATGCGCCGGCCTTGTCAGCGATAAACATTTTACATTTGAATACAACTAATAACATTTTGGACCAGAGCCAGATCAAGGTAAAATGGGGCTGCAGGCAGAGTAATAGATCAGGGCCACCCAGAGCAACCTGTCCTGTGGCAACCACCTACCCCCTCCCCACCCCCATAGCAGCCTCCTCCCCAGCCATTCCAGTTTTTCATTACTTGGATATGTCTCGCCAGTTACCATAAACACTGTTCAAACCTGTCAGTGTGTATATTCTTTTCTTTTCTTATTTACTTGTGCATTGATTACAGATATTGAAATAAAAGTGTTAAATGAAAATTTTATAGCACAAACAATGATAGCAATTTGCTAAACAAACACTACAGTCTCGCAATGAAAACAGACTTAGCATGAGCAGTAAACTTCTCTGCTCTTGAAACTCATATTTATTGAAATGGCATTAAAACCTGCACTCAAAGACAATGCATCCGGCCAGTGGAGGATTAAGTTGATCTTTGGGCTGTTTTCAAACCATAACCTCCTTGCACACATTGTTAGGGCCATACATACATGTATGTGTTCTTTGATTCACCTTCCTTATCGTATTAAATTATATTCCTTGTATAATACAGCACCACTTGTTAGAATGTTTTAAATTTGTAGTTTTGAACATTCTTTCAGTAAGCAATTAAACAAAATGTATGATCCAATAATGACAAAACTACTCATTTCAACCATGAAAAGGCCACTCAGACATCGGTCAGTACAATCCATCAATATCAATCAATAAATACAATCTCTGCAGAAGTAAAAGTAATCTGAATAATTCCACATTAAATAGAACTGTAACCAACAAAGAGGTTGTTACTGGCAAACAACTTTACATTTCAGTGTTTCATCTACAAATTCAGTGCCTGTTGCCCTTGAAGAATTAAATTGCTTATGTTACATTAAAAAAAATTGGTAAGATGATAATATTGCAATAGGGAATGGATGACAGACAATTTCATAGTTACTAGGCTTTTTATACAAAGGAGGGCACACTCAGGTCTGCAGAACCCTTATCCCCCCCTAAAATCCACCAAATAATCAGCAATCAAAAGAGCACTGCAATACCAGCATGTCATCTGTATGGTGTGGGAGTAGAATCCACAGCCTTCTGTATCAAAGGCAATTATGCTACTAACAATGCTTTCAAATTCTACAGTGCAAACAGTGACTGCCATTTGCTAAACAAAACAGTTGCACATTGAAAAAAAGACAGCATGAGCAACAGTAAACTTCTTCCCTCAAAACTCATGAAAAAGCACAGAAACTCATAATCCCTTGAAAATGCACTGAAACTCATAATTCCCTAAAAATGTACTGAAATGCAAACTCAGTTCCATCGGGCAGTCTGACAGTTGGTGTAGAGGATTTAGGCTCTTGTCTACTGTAAACAAATTACAGGTTCAAGCCTGTTCAAGTTAACTGACTAACCTGCCTCCTCCCCACCCCACAAACTAGGGAATTACATACCATGAGTAATGTAAATAGAAACAAGAGCAGCAAACCAAAGACCAACGAAAACAAATCCAGCATATAACCAACTGTTGCAAATTTCGAATCACTCCCAAGGAACAAAATCCAAGTAATATAAAGGGTTTATTAGAACAGGTTAGCGCTTTCACCAAAAACGGCTTCTTCAGACCTATACACTTTAAACTAAACATCAATGCTTATATAGCGCTACTGGCGGGAATTCATAAAATCTTAAAGAAATATTACATCTAAAGAAATATCATATTTAAAAACAACTGGTACAAAAAACACATGTGAATAATACATATAAACAGTCACTAACATTTAAAAACTCGTATGTCATTAAAAATTAATAAATATATTACAATCAGAATCAATGTTATCTAATATACCCTCACCTATGTAATTTCCTAGTCTTCAGGAAGGGTTTAACAGGGACCATGCCATTAAGGCCAGGTGGGACATCGGATCTCAGTCTTAGTATCCAGTTCGCCTCTCTGGTCTCCGTATAATTCTTAATATCACCACCTCTGGGTCCAGATAAAATTGTTTCTATTATCAAAAACTTAAAGGTATGTGTGGGTCCTCTCTCAATGACGTGTCTGGCTAAAGCATTGGATTTCAAACCTATTCTAATGTTATAGGCATGTTCCCGTATCCTATCCCTGAGTATCCTATTGGTCTTACCAATGTAGTATGCTTGGCACTCCATACAGGAAGCCAGGTAAACCACATTGGAGGTAAGACAGTTCCCATGTACTCTAAAAGTATATTCTCTTAATGTGGTGGGGTGAGTAAATGTATTGTCCATATTAATGTAATCACAAAAATTACATTTATTGCATTTTACTGTCCCATATGACTCTATATCATGTTTTACTTTCTCTTCCTTAGGATAACATAACAATCGTTTCAAATTTTTCTTGTTTTTATAGACAAATCTTGGTGCTTCCCCCACCACTTTCATGAGTTCATGATCGACGGTTAAAACGCCCCAATGTTTCCTAATTGTATCTTTAATTTTCGCTACATCACTGGTGTAGAAAATTGAGCAAGCTGCTCTTTCACCTCTACTTATCTCGTCATTATTTACTGGAAATTCTTCATTTGTGGGTAATCTATGCACTAACCCATTATTAAAATAGGGGGCAGCACTATGCTCTCTCAAAGTTGACATATCTATAAGACCTCTCCTAATCTCATTGGCTGAATAACCTCTTGACATGAACCTAGTAGTCAATTCATTAATTTCATCAATATAACCTGATTCAGTTGGATTATATCTGGATGTACGGATTGCTTGTCCTTTCACCACATTATGATATACATATCCCGGATGCATACTGGTTCTATGTAGTAGTGCATTTCTATGGCACTTCTTTCTAAATACACCCGTGTTTATTAGCCCATTATCCAGTTTCTCTATATAAATATCCAAGAAAGGAAGTTTATTCTCGGAATACTCATATGTAAACTTAAGGTATCTATTGCTGGTATTCATGACCTCTACAAATTCGGTCAATTCAGTTGATGTACCTGTCCACACAAGGAACAGGTCATCTACAAAACGTTTGTAGAATGGGACATTATCCTTGAAGGGGCACATCTGAAAGAGCTGTTCATGCTCCCATTCAGCCATGTACAGGTTGGCGTAGCTATTTGCACAAGACGTGCCCATAGCTACGCCATCCTTCTGTAAATAGAACCCATCTTCAAAATAAAACACGTTAGATTCAAGAACCAGCTCTAAAAAATACATTAGAAGCTCAATTTTGGATAATTGCATCTTAGAATTGCGTTCCAAGTAATTACTTAGTTTAAGGATTCCATCAACGTTAGGGATTAATGTAAAGAGGGATTTCACGTCAAGTGAAACTAAGAAAAAGCTCCTTGTAGTATCAAAGTTTCTCAGAAACTCATTCAGTTCTAACAAAAATTGTTTCGTATCCCTCAAAATATGAATGTTCTCATCCACTAATGGTCTAAGTTGTTTCTCTACATATATCGATAGCGGTTCAGTCGACCACCCCCTACCTGCTACTATTGGTCTAAATGGGGGATTTTTCATATCCTTGTGTATTTTCGGGAGTCCATGTAGGACAGGTATCAGTGGAAATTCAACATACATAAACTCAAATAGTTCTTTATCTATGATGTTAGCTTTATATAAATCTTCCAAATTATTTTGTATATTATGGGCTATGGTATACACCATCCTCTCTTCTATATGTTCATAGTAAGGCAAAGCCCCCCACCTAAAATGCTTGTTGATCAAATGAACTGTCGACCAAATAAACAGTCGATCATATGAACTGTCGACCAAGTCATATAGACCCATATATATATATATATATATATATATATATATATATATATATATTTATTTATATATATATATATATATATATATATATATATATATATATATATATATATATATATATATATATACACACACACACACACACACACACACACACACACACACAAGCACACACACACTCTTTCTTACCAGAACTAATTTTTAAATTCTAAGCGCACGTGTGGAATGACTTTACATATGTGGTGGTGTGGGTGCGTGTCACGCACGCATGATCCTCCTTAAAAGAGAAGATGTTCAAAGAGCACTGTCCCATGTTGGTACTGACCCTTCTGGCATTTGGCAGTACTGCCAGATGCCCAGTCTGCCCCTATTGACACAGTTATTACCTCTCTGGTCTTGCACTGCATATCAGACCATGTTGGTTTCAGAGGAATGCTTTTTTCTAGAGATGAGTAAAGTAACTGCTGAGCTTTGCTAAACACTACAGGTGGGGGGAAGGGTCTCTCATCAGACTATACACTACAGTTTACTATCACTACAATCGTTGTGCAAGTCACCCAGATAAAAAGCCTTGGGTGGAATATTCTAATCAGCAGCTTATATCTGACCACCACTAACTGTGTTTCAAAAAACAAAAATCAAACTAGGAATTCTTTATAAAATTCAAACCCTACTTAACTTCTCAAGCACAGGCTCTCCCACCAAAAATACTCTGTCACCCCCATACTAACAAGCCTACAAAACTCCACCATGACCAAACTAAAACTATGGATATACTATGGCAAAATAGCCCAATTTGTCGCAAACCAGCCACACAAATGCCACAGCTACGGAGCCTTTATACTGTTATAGTGGCTGAAACTTTACAATCTCCTGAACCGTACCAAACTAAAAATTTCTTTTAACAGCTTATATAATCCCAGTCATATCCCACCTTAAGCTCCATAATTTCCAAATACTGTCCCAGAAGAAGTCTTAGATCCAGGAATCTGTATGTAATTGCTATGGAAGTGCACCATACTCATTACATAAGTAAACAACAAATCTCAATTCCTCTACATCTAAGAGCTCACATAGAACTTTAAAAGATAGATGCTAGAAAACCAGATATGTAGTGGTCCATGAAAAGAAGACAAAAGTAGCATTGATAATTGAAATTGCCACACCCAGTGACTACAGAGTGTTGTGTACAGAGAGACACAATCATAAAATATCAGGATCTGCAGGCAGAAACGAGAGCAATGTGGAAGAAAGATACACAGACAGTTCCAATAGTAGTAGGAGCAATGAGTCTTATAAAAAAAGAATCTACAATCGTATTTAGATCCGTTACCAATCCATGTTACTGTAATGTACAAATTGCAGGAGGAGTCATTACTGGGCACATTGCGGGTCCTGCAAAGAGCACATTTGGCTGACATCAAAGAGTGAAACAATACTAATTTCATGAACTTTAATCATACTTTAACTTAGGAATGGGATCCATTGCTGTCATGGCATTGGACACCCTAAAGACTTGGAGAAATTAAAAAAACAAGTTTAACAAAATTTCACAAATTGTCTATCAGCTGTTTCAACCTGTAGTTTGTTGGCTCTGCCTCAATACTTCCATAATTTAATTATACCTCCTCAGCTCCAGCAATACCTTTCAATATTTTGCTTCCATATGCAACTACTAATCAATACAATTGCTTTTCTCCAAGTAATACTTTCACAGATGATATGCATTAAGCTTGTAATTCATAACTAATAAATGTATTGTAGAATTATCCAAAAAGGTCATGCAAAATGCTGAGTTTTACATGCTAACAGTTTTCTATATAGCATTAGTTTCATTTACTTGCAAATATGGTCTCTGTTACTGTATTAAATTAGTTTATTTTTAACCCCTCATTCTACTGTAATGTATGGAGCTTTTCTTCCTTGGACTCCACTAAAGAGGGAATTTTTTTTGCATATTCGGACTATCCTGGAAATTAAATATAAATCAAAAATAATGCAGCTGCTGTGGTCACAATGTTGGTGGCCCAGATTTGTACAATACAGGTTATGAAAAGCATGCTACTGTGCTTGGTCTGCAGCAGCAGGACTGATGTCTGGTATAAACGGTCATCATTATAGCAGAATTAATTCACCTCCATACCTGTGACACTACAAGGGTTATTCCTTCAACAGGGAAGACCCACTCCCATCTCCCCAGGGAAGAAGGCCTGACAACAGTTTGTACTTCCTCCTACCAGCAGTCTTTCATAAGACTCAGACTCAAAAATGTACCTTAAAACTGATCAACTATTCTTAATCTTTAAACTAATCATTAGGTTCAGAATATCTGCTAAAAGATTAAACTAGCAGAGAAATATGCAATGATTCTCTTGAGTAAGTTTTTAGTATGAAGACAAAATAATAAAGATATCTGGTTAGCTGCAGTTTTTGAACTGGGTTTTAAGACAAAATGATTGTTCTGGGTTGACTGGGATGATGTAGTCCTCTTCTCAAAAAGCAAGGGCATCAATCCATTTTTGAGAGTTTAATTAAAATAAATTCCTGGAGAAGTGAAGTATATGATCAGACAACTACATCTTCTGAGAAAACACTCAGCAGGATAGTGGCACAGTGAATATGGCTTCTCCCTCACAGATTCAGGGTCTGGGGTTCAATTCTGAGCTTCTATTAATGCTTGGACAACATGGAGTTCCCATTTTGTCCTTCTGTCAGCGTGAGTTTTCTCTAGGCGTTTCCTTCTGTCAGCATGAGTTTTCTCTAGGCATTTCCTCTCCCTTCCCAAAATAAGCTGATTAAATGGTTAATATCTACATATATGTATATATATATATATATATATATATATATATATATATATATATATATTTGGCATTTCCCCTTGCTCTGCTCTTGGTGCCTTAATTGTGGCTACAAGGGGTCCACAGCTGATCATTTATTTTACAAAGATAAAAGAAAATAAAGAATGAAGCAAGAATACTGGACAAAAAATAGGAGAATATACTGTTGTATAAAAAGTATTTTTGAAGCTCTAGCTATATAAATGCTGTCCTATAACTGTTTTACTCACAGCCCATGTATTTGGGAGTACTGGGAATGAAAGTTGTCAGAATGAAGTATTTTATAAATGTGTTCCATTACAGTGTAGGTATTGGGAGGCCAACACATTGTGTAAGCAAGAAAAAATGGTATGACTACAGAGGACTCACTTGTCTGGGAAGGTTTTAAAGCCAGTATATTTGATCCTTGGGCAAGTCAATCTGTTTCCCATTCATCTCAGATGTGTTTTGAAACATAATTTGACAAGCACAGAGAAAGGAGAGGCGGTACAGTACCCTATATTGGAGATAGATAGGATACCTGCCATCATCTGTTATAGATATTCTGAATTTATAACTTGTTTGTGCCCAACAGATTATTCAGATCTGTATCTTTCTGTCCCTAAAAACATTCTGTCAACATGCTGTCATTAGTTGTGCTTATTTTGCTGGAGGCTTCCTTAAAAATTTCAGATGGTTTTGTATTTCCATCACAAAATAGTGATCAAAAAATCTTGGGAAAATTTGAATGGAATTATATCAAAGAATAACAAATCAAGAAGAAGAAAAAAGGGGGGGATTAGCCCCCCATTTGAGTGTGGGGGGTTGATCATAAATTTAGTAATATTAAGCCTGGCCTCTCCAATAATTTTTGTAAAACAGATCATAATCATCATCATGTACAGTCAGGAGGTGCAACCTGCTCCATTACTAAATTATTTTGGATCGTCTATGAACAGTTTCAGACCTTGTTGTTGTTGTATACATTTTGCCCCACACTTTCAGACCATCAGTTCTCCCCTCATTCAGATGTTATATTGCCTGAAGGGGTGCTGTCATCCAAAGATCCATGAGGGCATTCTGTGCTAAAGCCAGCATCACACCAATAACATTTCTGGATTTTATGGCCCAACCAATCCCCTGGTGACTACATGCACATCAGGGTCACTGAAAGGGTTGCCCTATGCCCCATGTCATAGGTTCATAGGTTGGTACTAGACTATCGACTACATGCACATCAGGGTCACTGAAAGATTTGCCCTATGCCCTATGTCATAGGTTCATAGGTTGGTACTAGACTATCGGCCCTAGGGCCTATACAAGTCTAGCCATAACAATTCCCTGGCTATTTCTTCCCACAATATTTACTTCCCTGGACCCCTGTCTACCAGGATGACTGACGTGATCCCCAGGGTAAATTTCCCATCTCCCATCCAGTCGTCAAGGTTCCTTTTGAAGAGGGCCAAGGAGGTGCTCTGCTTGACATGTATGGGCAGTCTATTCCAGAGTATGGGGAGTCTCTGGGTTAGGAAACTATCCCCCAGCATGTTTTGTTCATTGTGATAAGGTTTAGGTCCCTGGAGTGTGTCACTCTGATGGATTGGGATTTCTTTAAGTGTAGCATGTACAACAGCTCTGGGTTTGACATGGCCATCATATGTTAAGCAGAGATCGCCTCTGAGTAGACAATATGTGACAGAGTATAGCTGGAGGTGTTTTAGTCGGACAGCATAAAACATCTGTTTTAGGCCTGTGATTCTTTTAGTGAGGTGTTTCTACGGCCTTTCCAATTGTTGCGGATTTCTTGTGAGGTACATACCAAATGGGGAGTTGTACTCTGTAATGGGTCTAATGAGGGATGAGTACAGTGGGACAATGACCTCCTTTTTTCTTGATGAAAAGCCCTTAGTGATGAGGTGTGCCACATAGGATTTCCTGACTGTTGTGGCGATGTGGTTATCGAAGGCGAGACCATTGTCCACCTGTGTTTCTAAGTCTCTTATCACACTTTCAGTGTTCAGTGTACTGCCACCTATGTGGTAATTCATGGGTACATGTTTTTTCCCAAAGGGGGATAAATATACACTTTTTGGCATTGAGCTTGAGCCCATGGCTCTGGCACCACACATCTGTTTCTGTAAGGCCCTTTTGTAGAATATCCACATCATTTGGGGATTCAATAATGGCTCCCAGTTTGCAGTCGTCTGCAAACTTTGTTAGCCAGAGTGCCTCAGTGTTGGCCTGTACTTCAGAGAAGTAGATGCCAAACAAGAGCGGTCCCAGGACTGAACCCTGAGGTACTCCACTTGTCTGGAGCTGGATTTGGAGTCAGCTACTTTTACAGTGTGGGTTCTGTCAATAAGCCAGTTGGCAACATATTGAGTGATGTAGGGATTTATGCCCAGCTTAGTAAGTTTATCTATCATTCCATCATGGGGGATGGTGCTGAAAGCCTTGGCGAGGTCCAGGTAGGCTGTGTGGGCTGCTTTACCCTCATCCACAGCTCTGGAGACTGATTCAAAGAAGTCAATCAGGTTCAGGAGACACGATCGGCCCTTCACGAACCCAAACTGGGTGGGGCCCAGTGTTTGAAGGTTGCCAATGTCATTGTTTATAAGTTCCATGATAATACATTCCATGGCCTTGCTCCTCCACATGTACTAACAGGGTCTATAGTCAGGCTTGGCCAGCCTAAGTGTTCCCAGCCCCAGCTCCCCACATAGTGATGGGCCTTAGCTCGCCATCTGAGGCCCTGCCATTGTAACAGTAGCAGCTCGCCATCTGAGGCCCTGTCATTGTAACAGTAGCAGAAGCCAGGCAGGAGCCATTCTCCATCCCCCTTTCCCCAAGGATCAGAATATAAAGGATTAGTCCCAATAAAACTACTTTAGCTAGCAGATCTAGGAGATGGTCTGCCTGATACCCTCCCTGTGGGAGGAATAAAGACACCTTGTTGAAGTTTCCAGTAGTTTATTCAGTTAAGCAGGTAGATGGAAGTCCATCAGAGTTTCAGAAATTTCAGTTGATTTTGGGGTGTGGAGCGAGACAGCATATCGTTATGAATGTTATTTTACCTTTCGGGCGATACCTCTATGATCTTTTTTGAGTGAGGCATTACCTGATACAGAGGTAATGGTTCTTGATATTATTTTTAAATTTATTGTGGCTAGAATGTCAAAAAATGAAAAGAAATATGAAAATTTTAAATTTAGTTACTGCACTGTTTTACAGAGGTGGAAACTCACAGAGCCAGTAGCTGTTTCCTAGTGGTAATGCAGAAAGAAAAGCCCCTTCATTAAGATTTGCCTGGTCAAAGTATAAGCAGATATTGAGGAAGATGTGTACAAGACTCCAGAAATGTAAATTACATTTGTGTGTTAGACAGTTTTTCAGTTTGGTGGATGATTTAGAGTATATAATTTTATTTGCAGAACATATAGACAGGAATAACAACCAGATAGAGCTTTTTTTAAAGAAAGTTAAAGCTTTTATAAGCTTGCTGATTTATGACATGAGCAGCAGTCCAACAGCAAGATAGGCTAGCAAGTGACAGTTTGTGATATAATATTGTGGGTAGCACAAAAAGCTAACTTCAGAGTCCAGAGTTCGGTTTTGACCTCCAGTCATTGTATGGTGGAATTTAGCATGCTCTCCATGACCATGTACAGCATTTCCTCCCAGCTCCCAAAAACATACTAGCTGATGTATTGTTTTGTCCATATATGATAATATACAATATTAAAATTAATATATGGGCCCCAGTAGCTTTGTCGAATGGTACATTGGTCATATGTTTAATTGATAACAGACATGCAAGATTGACAAACCCAGGGTAGGAGAATATAACCTTTCTCTGGATTTGTGCAATCTCAAGAGTTAGAATATATAATTAGCAGGGTCTATATTAAATCAAACGCTTAGAAATGTGAATTGATGATTTATCGACCTCATGTAAGCAAAAGCTTACAAACTCGAACACTTAGAATAGCGATTTTTTTTCCCTTGGAAAAAAATCGCTGTTCCAAAATAAATAAATAAATACACTTAAAACATAAAAAGTGGGGGGCTTCACCCCAACACCCCCCCTACTTAAATATGCTAACTCCGAGATCGCACTACAGTGACGAAAATGGCAAAGTACAGACACGGCCAAGCAATTTCTTTCCCAGGGAAAGAATTAGCTTATATGCCGCTTCGTCATTTTGCCTTTTCGTCTTTTCAAGTTCGACCAAGACGCATTTGAAAAAATGCATCTTCAGTCATCTAATAGGAACCCAATTAGCAGAGGACTAGCCCACCTGCAAAAAATCATGCTTTGTTAAATTTTGCATATGCTGAGATTAATCCTCAGCAAAAGTAGTGGTGTGACGATTTGCATAATGTCAAACAATTTGTTTAGGACATTATACACATCAACATAATATATTCATTTTTTAAGTAGAGCCATATACACACACACACACACACACACACACACACACACACACACACACACACACACACACACACACACATTACTTTTATATACAAACACACATTCTACGTAACTTCTTGCTTTTGGGGTCAGGGCTGAAAAGTGTATGATAAAGACCAAGTTAACCAATAGATGCAAAAACTACTTATTTTTAAGTATAGGATCTGAGAGACTTATTACTTCTAAGGGGAGCATGTTTCAGTTGTGGAAGATGGACAAAAGTTAATCACTAAAGTGCATTTACTTTTTCCTGCTTAAGAAATATTTTCAAGGCCATTAGTTTTCTCAGAATTATAGTTTACTTAAGCAAAGATTACAATAATCGTACCCTGACCAACAAAATAAAAAGTCTACTGTAGCTAACTGCTTTAAACCTGTTACCCAGACAACCAGTTTATGAGGTGTTAGGAAATCATATCTCTCAACTGTTTTTTGCAAAATGTGTGACAAGTGGACAAAAGTGTGAAATGTGATCAAAACTGAAACTAGAAAGAAAAACAATCAGGTACAGTAATATTTATACCATTTGTGCCCTACAAACATCACTATTAATTATGAACATTTGTCTTAAAATGTCATCTTTCTGTTGTACATTTTTCTAAGAATTAAAATGTGTGTAAAGTACTTCAAGAGAAGCATGCCTGAAATAATCATTTCCACATTCTCTGTACAAGTACAGGTATTCTACCAAGATAACCTGACTGAAACCTAGTATACATTACTGAGCAAGAAAAATAAATGAGTCTGTTAATGTACCCAAAAGAATTCTCCAGAATGTAACAAGGAGCTTAGGGGAAGTGGAATTTGGAAGCACACAGTTTCAACTGTTTGTAATCAACCAAGCCTAGCACAGTTCATTAAAATTCAAGCTGAAGTTTACAGTAAATTTTTTTACGACTGCAAATCAACACTCAAACTGTAAATTAAATCTCATATTTTTTTCTCTTAGGAATGAAACATTTCAGTCAATTTGCAGGGTAAAAGATTAATATTTTGAGTGCTGCCAGCTATCTGGGTTTAGCCATGAATTCTGGGCTCTGGTTCTGTCGTATGAGATAAAAAGCCAAAATTCTGTTCTTCTGCAACATGTGCATCATACTCTCTTCCTGACCGTCTCATAGTAAAGACTGGCAGCATTGCCTCTCCGGGCTAACAGTTGCAAGCTTTACACAATCTTAAGTAACAGTTGTTTGAGAATGACAGTTCAAGTTTTTATCCGCTCATGTTTTATTGCCTACTTTTTTTTTTTTTTTTAAATATATTAGAACAAGACAACAAGTACTCTCCAGTAGTCAGTGCAGATGGTTAAAGCTCCAAGTTATACGAGCTAGTTCCTGCAGTCCAGGGTACAGGGTGCGTTTCCTTCTACCTCTATTTGCCTGCTATGTGACTCTCTGCAAGTGACTTAACCAGACTGTGCTCCTTGGTTGCCCCATAAAAAGGGAGGTTTCTGTCCAGTGGATATATCCAGTTAAATGAATAAAATAAAACCCTTTCATTTAAGAAGTGTTTTGGTTTGTGATGGAAGTTCAATGCACCTCAAAGTGGAGAGTTAAACAAGTATTGCATTACCTGCCTGCGACTTCTCTGCTTCTCTCACATGCAACAACGTGAGGGTGAAAATAAGGTTCTAGAGAACAAAGTCTCCCATTTAGGAGTACGGCAGGGCTTGCCTCCACAATTTTTTTTTTAGTTACCATACAAGTTTGTAAAATATTAAGCCCAAGTACACCATTATGAGCATGTAGATGTATTACTTGAGTTATTTTCAATGAGAAGATGTAAACAAGGGGATTTTTTTTCCCCAAGCAGACAGAAGATGCAGATATCGGATCTCTAATACATAGAAGTGCACTGGATGTATTTGTAGGGAGTCACATATGGGAATATAGGTTCCACTAAAACATCACTAGATCTCACAGACAGAGGAAGGGAAAATGGGTTGAGACAGGTTTAAAAAGGCCCCTCAGTCTGGTAATGCCAAGAGCTGTTAGACTCGCTCTGGCTGCAGGTTGACCCGGAGTAATGAATGGGCAGTTGGAGTGGGAAGAGCCTCTTTATCTCTTTCCCCCCTACATAGTAGAGGGACCACTGAGGTATCCTAAGTGGTTAAGCTAGCAACAGACTTGTACAGGGTGGAACACCTGGTCAGAAGAATACCTTTTGGGAGAGGGATACAGGCAAGCATCTAAATCTTCCATTAAAGGGGGAAAAAAGTTCCACTTGCAGCACAACTGTACTTTGAGTTGTTAAATCCTTTTACGATGTGAACAGACGTAGATTAGGATAGCAGTCTCTGACAATGTGGACATAAATGGCTGTCAGCAAGCTGCTTCTTGTATTCTAGTGTACATGGTTCGATTCTTTCCATCCTTATTTACCTCCTGTGTGACTGAGCAAGCCCTCATACTGACCAAGCTCCTGGTATGCCACTACAAAGCAATAGTGTGTCCAGGGCAAACCTAGTCAATAACTGAATGGAAAACAAAAACTGGGAATGCCCAATCACAAGCATCTTGAAAAAGGGGCATTGTTTACTCATCCAGACAAAGAAAAACATCCCACATCTGCAGCCATTTTCTCAGTACTGTCTGGAATCTACAACACATTTCTCTTGTACATGGAACATTGGTTAGAGGCAATTTCTGTTGTACTGGCTGTGCCAACAGATGACATGAGTTCTGGTACTCTCTCTCTTCTATAATCCAGATTCAGAAAACAGTTCATTTGGACAGGGTATTCTTAACACTGAGAAACTTTTTTTTTTTTTTTTGGGGGGGGGGGGGTAAGCTGACAGCATGCCTATTATACTAGGTACATTATAAAATAATGTTTATTTGGCACATTGATAAGCAAGGTGACTTTCTTTATTAAGCAGCATGTAAGAAAATGCCTCAAAACCTTAGTGTTAGGGGCTGCAGAAGATATCTTAACCATTATTAAAAAAGAGGAGCTACATGAGTAGCCTTTTGTTACCCCACAAGGCCCTTCAATCTGGCTCCCTCCGCTTGTACTGCAGGGGGCCTACTGGTTACAATTCTGGTAGTCCAAGTGCACAAAAAACATAAAAAAAAGTATCAGAGGTTTTCAAGAGAAGAAGACAACTAAGAAAAACTGAAGGAGAGAATAGATAGCTCAGAATGTATAAATTTAAGACACCTACATTGTGATGCAAAAAAAAGGATGTGCAAACAACTGAAGAGTGATGAATATCCCATCTACAAAATGAGGGTATGCAATACATATTGAACATTAAATCAACTGAAAAGCTAAAAGCACCCCCCCTCAAATCCTTAAAGCTTATCTGTAGTAAGTAGCACATGGGCTATGGGACCATTAAAACAACACTTCTGAATGCCATTTCTTATAAAAACAAATATATGAAATCATAACCAGAATAAAAGAATGCTTTCTACTGGGGCATAAACCCCACACCATTCTCCATGCAGAAAAATATGCTGGCTGCACTCTATTTATTTATGACTCACTTTGAAGTCACTGTACTTTAGGGAAAGGAGGAGTCCACTCTTCCACAATCATATCAAATACCAACATTCACACTTCCGTCTATATCAGTGCCACTCTCATGTACCCCCTAGCACAATGTCTGCAGCAACACCCCCGGGGGTATTCGAGCATGCTTACCACAATGTCTGCAGCAACACCCCCGGGGTATTCGAGCATGCTTACCACAATGTCTGCAGCAACACCCCTGGGGGTATTCGAGCATGCTTACCACAATGTCTGCAGCAACACCCCCGGGGGTATTCGAGCATGCTTACCACAATGTCTGCAGCAACACCCCCGGGGGTATTCGAGCATGCTTACCACAATGTCTGCAGCAACACCCGCAGGGGTATTCGAGCATGCTTACCACAATGTCTGCAGCAACACCCCCGGGGGTATTCGAGCATGCTTACCACAATGTCTGCAGCAACACCCCCGGGGGTATTGGAGCATGCTTATCACAATGTCTGCAGCAACACCCCCGGGGGTATTTGAGCATGCTTACCACAATGTCTGCAGCAACACCCCCGGGGGTATTCGAGCATGCTTACCATAATGTCAGCAGCAACACCCCCGGGGGTATTCGAGCATGCTTACCACAATGTTTGCAGCAACACCCCCGGGGGTATTCAAGCATGCTTACCATAATGTCAGCAGCAACAGTAGGTTGAGATTCAAAGTATGCAAACAGTTGGTGGGGCAGAGAAGGTTCATCGTCAAGAATTTAGGTAATCTTTCATGGCAGCAAGATGTGCACTGCTAATGCTAATGCCACTGGAGCGAAGAAAAATAAACTACATGAATAAAGAAAAGGCTAAGGGCTGTCTTAGAACTCCCCATAAAAAAGCAAGTCTGCGTTCCTTTATAAGAGATGCCATTTCCAGTCTGGCAGGATCTGGCCTCTCAACCTGTAGACACTGAAAATAGATGCAAAGGCCCTTGAAAAGTAGGTTCATCCAGCCAAAACGCTGAACATCTTATTAGCATAACATTTAAAATACCAAACAGTACATAACTCTTCCTGTTTCCATAGGAATGTGGGATACTACTCAGAAAAACGTTCAAAAACAGTGACAAAAATGATAGAAAAAAATATAAGCTCATTATCAGAGGCCATGTAAAACCTGTAGACCTTAATGAACTGCATTACAAAATTCTGCCAAACAAGATAATTTATTTTTGCTTCAGAAAAAGGGAGATGCAAAGGACATGCTTTAAAAAAATAAGCATCATCATGTGCAGGGTTAAAATTAGCCTTAAAAATAAGAACTTTTCTCCAAAATAAGGACCTTTGAGAGGTCTGGACAAGATGTTAGCCTTCCACACTATTACACTGAAAATCATTTCTTAAAAACAGCTGCTGGTGACAAAAAATAATTTGTTGGCCTTCTATCCTTTGGCTGTCTATTCTTGTAGTCATATTGTATAGATGTTTTTATACTTTGTCCATCCTCAAATAGTCGACACTCAGCAGAAGTCATAAGCTCAGATAATGTTTTACCCAATATCTCAGATTTAAGAACAGTTAATGTCAGCAAGCAACGTGGAGGTTGGTTGACAGATTCTTTATCCTACAGGTAGTGACTATATATTTTATATCAATCATCATAGCTGCGATGGTGGTGCTGCGATAACGTTGTCGCCTCATAACAAGACATTGTCCCGTTCGATTCTCAGCTAGAGCGTCTTCTGTGTGGAGGCATAAGTGAATGGGGCATGCCTTTGTTGAAGGTTGTGCATCAGGGATGGTAACCCGGTACGTAAAAATCCCGTACCAGTCATTAGCGGACCAGAGTTCCGCTGTGGCGACCCCTAACCGGGAAAAGCCGAAAGGCACAAACAAACACCCCCCCCCATTTTCTACATGGGGTTGGAGTGTTGTGTTGACCATCACCATCTCTCTTGATTCAGTGCTGTAGTCTAGCAGTCTTTGACACTCATGCCTGTCTGTCTCAGATCGTCCGTCACACAATTCCTCCGCCTCTTTGCTGGTTGCCCTGATTTCCTCTTACCTTCTTCCCCTCTGTCCCAAATAATCTTCACCAGATTGTCTGCTGCTTTTCTGCACATATGCTTATTCTCCAGTCATCAGGAAGGCCTTTCTCTCCACACTGCTATGAATACCCTCAGGAGCCTATCTCACCCACCATCTTTATCATATCTGCTGTGACCTCATCTGAGCCTGCTGCTTTCTCCGACGTCATTTTCCTTACTGCTATTTTTACTTCTTCTAGGGTGGGTTCCTCCTCTTCTCTCATCATAGGCTGTTTCTGGGGTACTACAGCTTCTGTGAGATTCTCTTCATTCAAAAACTGACGGGAAGGACTCCTTCCATCTGCCTTTGGTGTCATGTGGACTGGTGAGCAGGTTGTTGCTGGCATCCCTTATGAAGGGTGTCTGACTATCTTCTTTATCTTTCGGTTTGTGTCTTGCAACTTATATAGTTTCTTTGTGCCATCTTCTGAGTCACTTTCCAGAAGCTGGTAGACAATATTTTTATATTTTATAATATAATAAGTATGCCATTTCACACATATACTATATACAGCTACAGTTCATAACAGCAAACACTTGGAAGTGCATAATACTTATTGTGCCGGTTAGTAAAAGCAGATGCTTAGAGAAATGAATGCTCTTTTCTTGTGTGAGATCACTTTGTAACAGGCAAAGAATTTGCTCTTACCCCATTGTGGTGTGATGTCAGAGTTGGTATATATAACAGCAGGTGTTGTGGGGAGCGCAGGGGTACTTGCTTCACTGCAAAAAATATTTTTTGTACTTTTCAGTCATTTCAGATTCAGTCTAAAATGAACATTTTTTGTTCTACATTTGATGATATAATCACAATGCACACCTTGCCAAATCTGTTTATTTCCTTCCCTTCTAAATAAACAGTTGCAAACTAAAAATATTTTGTTTCCTCTTTTTACACTACCAGTTTTTGATGATATCTAGCATGTGCATTCTTGGATTTGTGTAATGTCTCTAAACAAGGTGTAGCCAATGTTTTGTTTCATGGTTTTCTCTCTGTATGCAAGAAAAATGTTTCAATGCATGGCTCCTGTTGACTAATGCTACTCTTCTCATATTCTTATGCATTTGTTCTTCTAATATACATTACTGCCTTGAATCATTTGCCTCCAGTTGAAATACTGGAAACATGCAGTCCCCTCCCCATGCACACATGCACAGTTCCTTTAGATTATGCATCATAAACTTGTTTTATTTACCTTTGCATTGCTTATGCAAATTAATCTAGTTCCTCAGTTTAGGAAATTTGCAGATCTATACAAGTACCACCATTTCCTGTTTTGTAAATGTCAGAAAAGTAAAACTCAAATATGAGGAAGACAGATGGTGCCAACTTCCTATATGCATCAGTAGTTACTTTATTTATTAATTAATAGGGAAAGCTGCTCTAACATCTAACCAGTTGTAGTTCCTTAAGAGCTTGTTAGCTATGTGAAGTGTGTGCATGTACAGACACATGAAATTTTATATTATGTCTAACACAGGCATACAATAATAAGAAAATCAAACATGTTGCTACAAATTGTAGTTCTATGCAAACAAACCTAATAAGAAATGCATAAAGAAATGAGAAATAAAACTTGACTGCATTCATGTTACAGTTCATTGGACTGGTTGTGGCCACAGCTGAAGAACAAGGATTTTATTTATATATCTCACCATGTTAAAAACAGATTGCTATATAGGTTCGTAGGTGTGTACTAGGCTAATGGCCATGGAGCCTTTACAAGCCTAGGCCATAGGATTACCCTAGCACCGTGCCACCTGACCTTAGTTCCCAGTGTCTCTGTCGAGTAAATCCACTGGAGTGATCCCTGGGGTGAATTTTCTATTTTCCATCCACTCGTCAAGAATTCTCTTGAAGAGGGCCAGTGAGCTGCTCTGCTTGACATGTATGGGAAGTCTGTTCCATAGCATGGGTAGTCTCTGGGTTATGAACCTGTCCCTCCAGCATGTTTTGTTGATTGTGGTAATGAGGTTGAGGTCTCTAGAGCGTGTGGTGCGGAGGGATTGGGATTTCTTTAGATTTAGCATTTCTAACAGAGCTGGATCAGACATGGCTTTGTAAGTCAAGCAGAGATTGCCTCTAAGTAGGCGATATGAGACAGAGAATAGTTGGAGGTTTTTTTAGTCTGTCCATATAGGACAAATGTTTAAGGCCTAGGATCCTCTTTGTGAGGTAGTTTTGCAGCCTCTCCAGTTGTTGCAGATGTTTAGTGAGGTACATGCCAAATGGGGCACTGTACTCTGATTGGCCTAATGAGGGAAAAGTAGAGGGAGACAATGACCTCTTTCTTCCTGGATGCAAAACCCTTAGTAATGAGATGTGCCACATAGAAGGATTTTCTGACCACAGTGGCAATATGGTGGTCAAAAGAGAGGTTGCTGTAAACCTGTGTTCCCAGATCTCTTATAACGCCTTCTGTGTTCAGTAGACTACCATCAATGTGGTAATTCATGGGAAACAGGTTTTCCCCAAAGGGGATGATGATACATTTTTTGGCATTGAGCTTAAGGCCATGGTTCTGACACTAATCATTGGTCTCAGTGACTCCTTTCTGTAGGATGTCAACATCACTCGGGGCATTAATAATAGCTTGCAAACTTTGTCAGCCAGTTTCCCTTTGTGTTGGCCTGGACTTCAGAGAAGTAGATACCACACAGTAGAGGACCCAGGATCGAACCCTGTGGGACTCCACTCATGACTGGTCGACAATCTGACTTGGAGTCAGCTACTTTCACACTGTGGGTTCTACCTGTGAGCCAGTTTGCAACCCACCTAGTGATATAGGGGTTGATGCCTAACTTAGTGAGTTTTTGTACGATTCCTGAGTGGAGAATGTTATCAAAGGCCTTGAACAGATCAAGGTAGGCTGTATGAACCACCTTGCCTTCATCCACAGCTCTGGTGACTAACTCAAAGAAGTTGACCAAGTTGAGCAGGCATGATCTACCCTTCACAAAACCAAACTGCATGGGATCCAGAGTTTGGAAATTCCCTATATTCTTGTTTGTTAGGTCCATGATGTTACATTCCATAGCTTTGCATATCAGGCTCATCAGGGTAATGGGGCAATAGTTTCCAGAGTCTGTAGTCGCTCCTCCTTTGTGGAGAGGGATGTTTGTCACAGTGTGCCATTCGGTAGGGACAAAGCCTGAGGTGAGGCTGTGATTGAACTGGGCATACAGGTGAGGTGCCAGTTCACTCTATAGTTCATGTAGAACACAGCCAGGGATATTGTAAGGTCCCATAGAAGCTGTATTCTTGGCCTTGGATAGTGCTGTTTTAACCTGTGCAGCAGTAATACTGGGTGCCTGGCAATCTACTAGTATTGTGACTATCCCTTGGGGGGGACAAAGTTGGCACTGAATCTGTCGGCCAGTATATTGGCAATATCTGTTGGCTCAGTATAGGAGTTACCATTGTGCAGTAGCCCAGAACATATCTGGGCATTGCCGTGGAGATTTACATAACTATAGAAGGCCTTGTAATTGTCTTTACTATCTGCTGCAATTCTGTTTTCATAGCTAGCTTTAGAGGATTTGATGAGGGATCTCAATTTTTTCTTGGGGCTGATAAGGAAGTTTTTCCACTTTTGGGACTTCACCTTACTCCGCATCAGTTTCCTCCTTCTGTTGCAGAGTTTATTTATAGCAGGGGACCACCAGATTGGCTTCCTTTTTTTTGGAGGAGAGCATCTTGGTTCATTTGGATATGGCGAGATCCATGCATTTGTGTACGTGTTTGTACATGGCATTGGTGTATGATTCAGGGGTCATGCAACCGATCTCCATTTGCATGGGTGCCGTGAAGTTAGCCACCTCTGTTTTTAGGAGCCCGGAGTTAGCTTTGGAGAAGTTTTTCATGGTGGTTACCTTTGCGGAGGGGGGGGGGGTGGATTTCCAAGATGTTTAGTTTGTGGTCAGATCTATAACAAGTAACTTTTGTAATAAGTATAATTTTCAGAATACTCCTCTTTAGCAAGTAGGATTAATGCTGTTTCATGTAGTAATGAAAGTAAAATTTCTCACAGTCAGTATGAACACCACCTCAAAATCTCCCCTGAAAAAAGAGGCAACAGATCTAATAAAATTAACTTGGTCAACAAAGCATAAATAAATAAATAAATATAATTTTATAAATTTTAGATATGAATTTCCAAACTTCTCACTTCTGAATAACTGCCAGACTCCTAAAAACATCTCTCCAATAAGGTAACACAGATAATAGGGCTGTTATGGCTGAGTTTCATGAAAAAGAAAGAGAATAATTTGCGGTGAGGTCCATATAGGCCTATTACAACACGTGAGGAAATCAAAGGTCCAGATAGGCCTATTACAACATGTGAGGAATACAAAGGTCCAGACAGGCCTATTACAACACGTGAGGAATACAAAGGTCCAGATAGGCCTGTGGCAACACGTGAGGAATGCAAAGGTCCTTATAGGCCTATGACAATATGTGAGGAATACAAAGGTCAATACAGGCCTATTACCACTCATGAGTAATACAAAGGTCCATATAGGCCTATTACAACATGTGAGGAATACAATAAGGTAGGACTGTGCAGCACTCCAGGGTCAAATGTGCCTCAGATTAAGTTAACAAAATTCAACCCTCAGCTCTCCAGAATTATCTGTTAGTCCAGTGGTAGTGATGTCATAATGGTATGCTAGAGATCTTGGGTATGAATCCCAAATGAAAGCCAATATTTACCTTTCACTTCTGTGATTAAGCCATCAGCAACTTACTGTTGCTCCACCTACAAAGCAAGTTCTTGAGTATACTGCTTAGGTGATACAAACATTTTTTTTTTTTTTTTTTAATTTTAAGGACTAAATAACCATGTTCAAACCGTCTGCTGTGCTATTAAATCGATATTGCTATAGAAAAAACAGGAGTTCACTAGGAGGAGTGTGGTACTGCTTTGAATAGGACTTCAAACTATTGTCAAGGTGTATCAAGCAAAATATCCTCTCCTTTCAATTCCCTCCCTTCTTGACCACAAACACCTTTTTTTTTCCTTCCTTTCATTCTCCCTTCTTTCTTCCCTCTCAAACACTTTTGTGCTCAGATGTCCTTTTGCAAACATCTTACATAATGATCAAGAAAAAAATTTACAACATACTGCCTTGCACCAGCTGAATGCAGGAATATACTTCAGTCCCCACAAGACCCCACATTAGATAATTAAAAAATGAATGAATTAAAGACACGGTAGTTTTCTGTCGATTGTTCATCTACATAAAGTGAATATTAGTTTTTGTGCAGCTACAAAAAGCACACATCTGCAACATGCATCTTCATAATGTCAAATAAAAGAGAAATCATGGAAAAACAACTCTGAACTATCAGCAGCAACTTCTATATTTTAAAAATAATCAAAATGAAAAAATATACATGTGCATTGTGTTGTAGCCTTTGATCTGTGGATGTAAGAACAAGGAACACTTCTATATTTCATTGTAAATCATGGCATTTTAACAATCTTAGCCTTTTAATATTATGGCTGATGCATGGCAGCAGTGAAGTGAGTAAACTGTTATATTTATTTATGTATTGACATTTGTTAACCGGGTTTGTCCAACTGGGCTTGTGGCCCATTTTCAGTGGAGACCCGAGGAGAAAAGCTCCAGTAATACATTTTAAAACAAGTACAATTTTAAACAATATTGATATAATAGCAGTTATAGCAAAACGATTCACATATGTTGGGATACATGCATAAAGTTAAAGTTGGATTAAAAAGAAGCTAAGTAACAATTTTACATTGATATAGTTCAATAGGTCAACAATTAACATTTTTTGTTTGTATAAAATTGTGCAAATGCATAGTAGACACATTGGGGAGAGAGGTGTAATGAGGTACTAAGTATGGTCCTTTTGAGGGTACATAAAGTGAAGGAAGATTAGGTAGGGTCATGGCAAGGGCAGGTTCTGGAATTCAGAAAATATGCTTTTAGTTCATTTTTAAAGTGTGAGGTGTGGGAGATTGAACGTAAGTCAAGGGAAAGTTTGTTCCAAGCATGGGCAAGGGAGTGTTTGTAGAGTAGTTTGCCTACTGACCTTTTTGGGTGGTAGATATCAAGTAATTGTTGGTTAGAAGTACGGAGGGTCCGGGATGGGATGTAGATGGAGACTAAGGAAGATAGAGATGGACAGAAGGAGGGTTTATAAAGAATAGAGTGTAGCATATGAAATTGATAAGATAGCAGAAACTGGGGAAGTTCAAGCCATTGAAGAGAGTTTAAAGAAATGCAGTGGCGTGAGTTGTATGGGGAGTTAGTAATGAATCTGGCTATTTTATGGTACGTCTGTTGCAGTTTGTTTAGAGTGGAGGCCTGGATATTGGTAAGAACTGGGGTGGTGTATAAAAGGGTGGGGAGGAGGAGTGCCTGGCCCAGGGTAAGTCTAGATTCAGGGGTTAGGAATTTTTTGTTCCGATATAGCAGATCTAGTTTCTGGTTTGTTTTTTTTAGACATTAGAGTATGTGTAGGTTGAACTTGAGTTTGTCATCGATAATGACCCCTAGGAGTTTTGTGTGGGTGTCAGGTTGGATATTTGTATTGTTAGAAGATGTAATAAAAAAGGAGGCTTTGTGATGAGAAAGAGAACGATGAAGGAAAAGTTGGAGTTTGGTCTTTTTGGGATTTAGGATCAATAGGTTGTGAGAGAGCCATTGTTCAGTGGATAGTAGGGACTGTTGGGTCAGGAAGTGTAGTTCAGGAATGTTATTTGAGATGGATATAAGTGCGGCGTCGTCGGCATACTGAATAAGGGAGGATTCTTTGCATAAGGTGTAAAGATCATTGGTGAAGATGTTAAACAAAAGGGGTCCCAAGATGGAGCCTTGGGGAACACCAGTGGAGATGGGAAGGAAAGGTGAGGAGGATGAGAGCCATTTGACAGATTGTTCCCTGCCAGATAGGTAACTATTAAACCAGGCAAGTGCGGAGGGGAGATAGGTGGAGATTTGCGAGTTTGGATAGTAGTAGAGGATGAGAGATAGTATCAAAGGCTTTGGACAGATCTAGAAAGAGACAGGAAATGGGTTTATTGTTGTCTAGGGCCTCTGCAATGATATGAGTGAAGAAGAGGAGGGCAGTGGTGATGCTGTAGTGAGGACGAAATCCATGTTGGGTAGGGGTAAGTAAGTGGTGTGTGAGGAGGTGATTGAGAAGCTGTGAGTGAATACATTTTTCTAATATCTTGGAGAGGGGGGACAGAATAGCAATGGGTCACTAGTTTGAGGGGTCAGTGGAGTTTCCACCTTTATGAAGAGGGATAGTGAAGAAAGATTTCCAAAGGGTGGGGACAGTTGATTCCAGAATAGATTGATTAATTAGTATAGATACAGGATAGGCAATTGAGTCAGCAGCAAGTTTGAGGAATGTAGGAGATAGATTGTCAGTGGAAGGAGAGCAAGGTTTTAGCTTGAGTAGTAATGATTTGATGTAAGTAATGGGAACTAGCTCAAAAGAAAACACTTGGAGAGGTGGGTGTCGAAGTAGAGTTTGGCTTAGAGGTTACCATATTTTGAATGGAAGAGATAAAGTATTTATTCAGGAGGGTAGCTGTTTCCTGAGAGGAAGAGAGGAAGAGAGTTAGGGTATGGGGAGGGATTAGAGGGCTTTCCAGGATAGAGGATGTTGTTGAGAGTTGACCAAAATTTTTGAGGACTGGATTTGTTGATAAGCTGAGCAGAGCTATAGTATAACTTTTTGTCATTAGTTGTATGTTTTTTTGCAAGGTTCCTCAGTTGCCTGTATTTTTGAAGAAAAGGTGGTTGTTTAGTTTTAGTCCAGGTTTTCCAAGCATGATCTCTTTGTTTCATAAGGGACCTAGTCTCTTTGGAGAGCCAGGGAGCATGGTTTGATTTTACTCTGATCTTCCTAGAGGGAGCTAAGAAGTTTAGAGTATTCATGAAGATGCTATTGAAAGTGCTTACAGCATTGTTTAGGGGGAGGTGTTTTAGAATGGACCGATCTATGTTGTGGAGAATGGAGTTAAATTGGGATGAATTGAAAGTCGATAGTTTTCGACAGTCTTTGATAAGGTGGGGTTTAGGAATATGGGAGTAGTGTCTTAAGATGGTGGTAGGGAGATGATCACTGAGGGAGTCAGGTAAGGTGGTGGGATTGTGGTATTGGCGGGGGGAATTGGTAAGGATCCAGTCTATGTTGGAGCTCGAAGAGTAATTTTTATGGAAGTGAGTGGGAGATGTTATAAGTTGGTGGAAGCCATGTAGGTGGATACTGAGTTGGGGGGAGTCAGTTGTGAGTTTGGACCAATCAATGTTGACATCACCAAGGATAAGTGTCTCATATGGTATTTTGTGGGAGAACCAGGATAGGATGTTTTCAAGAATGGGCAGATTGTTCCCAGGAGGAATGTAGATAGAGGCAATTGCAAGTTTTTTGTGGGGATTTAGATGGCAGTTAACGATGATGATTTCAGCTGGGAGGAAGTCAGGAATTGGGGAAGGGTATGGTGAGAAGTTAAGAATGTTTGAGTAGAGGATGGCCACGTCACCACCTTTTTTACAGGTCTATCAGATCGGAAGATATTATAACCTGGTAGGGGTATTTCACTATTTGAGATGTGTGGCTTGAGCCAGGGTTCAGATAGGGAGAGGATGTGAGGGGTATTGATAGCTATCCATGAGTGCAGCTCAGTGACTTTATTTGCTAGGCTCTGAATATTCAATGAGTAAATAGTTAAGTATTTGGATGGAGATGATTGCTGTGACTGAGGTTGGTGACTGCTAAAGGAGTAAGATGGGGACAGTGTAGAGGTAGTTTTGGGGATAGAAGAGGGGCCAGGGTTGGGATGGATATCTCCAGAACAAAGTAGGTTTTCTAGTGAGGAGAGAGTGTGTATTAGATGCTAGATGGAGTTTGTATAGTTTTGACTTAGCTTTTATGGGAATGTTTAAAAGCCTGTATTATGGATAGTTTATATAGACTTGAGATAGAGGTAGTAAAGAGATTAGGGGAGATAGTAAAAGATGAAGTAGTTGGATATATGTTGTATGAGTGAGAAGTTGGTGAACATAGGAGTGGGTCAGAGAGATTGGAGTGGTAAGAGGTGGAGATAGACAGAATAAGGAGTAGTGTAGAAGATATTAGAAAAAAATACATGGAATAAAATATGGTCAGATTGAGTAGGTAGAGAGACAGTGGTATAGATGAAGTGGTGTTGACAAGTTTGACAGAATAGTAAGGTGGTTGTGGCAATAGGCAGGAAGTGGAATTGTAGTGGCTAGTGGGACAGGAAGGGGAGGCATAGTTAGGTATAAAGGTAATTGTAATGGGGTGGGTGGGAATTGGGGTAGGGAAGAGGAGCAAATGGAGCTGGGCTAGCACCCTGGTCAAGATGAAGTCATAGAAACAATCAGAAAAGATAGTGAAAAACTAGCTTGAGAGGCAAGGATATAAACTTTCTAAAGGTATAGTCACCAGAAATAAAATAAAAACAAATAAAATATGAGCAGAAGTAAGCTTACAAAAGGACACTGGCATCAAGCTACACAAGTATATTTACTTGAAGAAAACCCAGTGCTGTATGGTTAAAATAAGCTACAATAGAGAGGGGCTTTGTAGGGGGAGAGAGAGGTATTACTAGCAGCTAAACGCAGGGCAAAACATAAAAAAAAAACATTAATGTGTAAGAGTTAGAAGACAGTAAAATAGGGCAGGTGCACTAGGAAAGGCAATTATGAGTGAGGCTAGAAATGAATTCAGGGAAGGGTAAAGTGCAGAACAGGAGAATATACACAGAAACAGTATGAGGATAGTGGGTAACCAAAGAGAAAGGATAGGAGCTGCTGGCGTCTGCTTTTTGTGGTGACTAGCAAAAAAACACTGTAAATTCTTGTTGTGCTTATAAAGTCTAGCATTAATTAAAAGATTAGCTTATGTAGTAGTTATTTACTCTGACATATACTTCAGTGGTATTATTTTAAGCTTAAAATGGTGGCTTCCGGACAGATAGTTAGAGTTGCAGGGTATCTATTAAGGTCTTCAAACCTGTGCTGCCTGTACTGTGGCCAGGAGTAAACCACAGGGAAAAATCCACTAGGGCTATAAAAACAGAGAGGAGGGAGATTAGTTATAAGCAAGTAATTCAGGAAAAGAGCAAGAGATAAAAATACCATGGGTAGAGAGAAAAAAATGAATACAGGTAGGCAGAGACAGTATACCTAGCATTAATTTCCATTGTATGAGTGTCTTACACACATAGCTAGCTAAGAACACAGCAGTGTTTACACCTATGCATAAGGTAATGCAGAACAACAGTAGTTAACAACAGCACAGTGCAGACATACACAAGGCAATAATTCACAAAGCAGGAAAACAGAAATCCAGCATACTGAGGACAACAACAATTGGTACACTTTCAGGCAATATTTCTTCCATTTACTTTATGCTACACCAAGAAATTACAGTGGAAATACTATAGATACATCTAAATGTGAAGTTAAGGTGTCTGTTGCTCCTTGCAACAAGAAACTTGGTAAATATTCACATTTACAGTTTTCTTTCATTAAAAAACAAGAAATAATATGAGTACAATTCAACCGCTAAGCTACCCGTGATCATAAGGTGCTGGAGCTCCTTGTGACGGGGAAAATAGACTTTAAATATTCACAAAACTAGAGTCGTGAGAAAAAGTACACCAAAACTGCATCTCACTCTAAAATGGCTGACAGTCTCACAGTGCTAGCTAGAAATAGCATTTGAATCAGAAATAAGTCAAAGAGGAAAGAAGATAGGAATCTGAGTCAAGCATAACAAGCTGATTATACAGCAAGTATAAAACAATAAATTATAATTATTTATAGATTGTTCTAGTCATTAGCAAGGACATGTGTTGTGAATTGGACAGACTAATGCAGTTTGGAATTTCTTAGCATTGCACAGTGTATTCATGTAATGTATCTTAAGATGGCTTATCTACGAGTCAACAATGGGTCTTGTGAGGAGTTTCATTTTGAAAATTAAATGTTGTTGTGAGTTTCACTACAATATGTTGTATTGTACGAAATGGCAGAGGGCTTCCCTTGGGGTTTCCCCTTGTCTTCACTGTGGTGCAGCCATGGAATTAGTATATACATAGCTGTAGTTACTCACCCATTCTCTACTCTGGCGCTCCTCTCTTCTCTCCCAAATTGAAGCAGCATGTCATTTACAGAAGCAAAAACAAAAAACTGTTCTGTTATAAATGTAGCAAACCACTTGCTACAAGCAACTCAGAACCAGGAGTGGAATTAATTTCCAGGTTGGTATGAAAACAAATACCGTTACTCCACTGCTGACCAATTGAATCTGCAGATCACAATCCCTTACACCTAAGGCAGCCACACCCTAGGTGCACTTCAGTGTATATATAATTTAAGTGGGTGTGGGGAGTGCAGGGGTCACCTTGGAAATATACATTTTTAGAGGGTTTTTGGCTTACAGTTTGACAATATTTTTGGAAAGTCAAAATAATCCATAGATTCACAGACAAACCCCCTAAGATAAAGTAATATCTACATGGTACATTTTTGTGTGTCGATTCTCCATTCATGTTTGCAGCTCTACCTTTTCCTTGAAACCAATCTAAACAAGAAATAAGATGACTGGACTTTAAAATGTTATCCTTCAGGGAGTACTACAGCCATGAAAAAGATAGCATTTGGCCTGTTTCAGAAATTGAAAAACAAATGCATGCCATAGAGAAGCAAAGTGAGCAAACACACTTCATACTACAAACCACTCCTTCAGCATTTTAATGCCTCATATCTGGGAATCGCCATCTACACAATATGGAAAGGCAGCACCTCAGCTGAATTTAGACAAAAGCTGAAAAAATATCTATTCTAACAAGGCAATTTCTCGTACTTCCCAACAGGTAACTTAACATAATTTATTTTTATTTTATTTATTTTAATTTATTTATTGCAGTTTGCTTACCAGGATGGTAATATCTGCATGGTACATTTTTGGGTGTCTGATTCGTCATTCGTGTTTGCAGCTCTACCTTTTCCTTAAAACCAATCTAAACAAGAAATAAGATGACTGGACATTAAAATTTTATCCTTCAGGATGTACTACAGCCATCAACAATAACTTTCTTAAAACACAGTGTACTTTAAATGTAGATGATATCACTGTTAAATGAGCATGTTACTCCTAATGTCTCCTGTGAATAAGTTCTTTTTTTTTTTTTTTCAAAACAAGTTTATTGTTTTAACATATAAGAGAAATATCATAACAATTTTATACAAATAATTAAAAATAGGTATTATTATAATATTCAACAAAACAACTAAAGTATTTACAAAGACATCCACTACAATCAGATCAATTAATTAAACTAAAATACTGTGCTATTGAAATTAGAATTTTTTTAACAAATTTTGTAAATTATCCCATACAATAAAATGTGATGTTTTTCTAGTTGTTCTCATTCTAATTGTGCTTATTTCCATATGACACATTATATTCATAACATTTTTAAATTCATTGAACGAAGGAGGTGTATCTGAAATCCAATTTCTAGTTATTATTTTCCTAGCCACTGCTAGGATAGACCATAACAAGGGAAGCTTAATCTTTTAACACATTGAGGTACAGGTGTGTTGAATAATATAAGAGACTTAGAAATAATGAAATTATCTGTAAAAGAGCCTGCAAAAATTCATTAATTGACTTCCAGTATTCTTTCAACTTCATACAGTCATAAAACATATGAGCCCAGTCAGCATTAATTTCTACATTACATCTCTTACATAGATTATCTTTATTATTAATTTTATTCATCATCAAAGGTGTATAAAAGATCTATGTAAAAATTTCCATGTATAAAGTCTCCAGACAATGGAAGATGTAGTTCTATAAGCAGATTCCAATATATATTGTTTATCTTGTTGAGTTGGTGGGTCCCCATTAATAGAGGTGAAATAATTCCAGTATGAATCTACATTGTAAAAAGTTTCTTGTCTGATAATTTTATGTATATATGAAAGTTTACCTTTATCAGAAACTTTATGCTGTAAATTTATTATCAAGTAATCAATCAGTTTTGGAATAGATTCTTTAACTGTTATAGACATTAGATCTATTCTATCAATGAGATGTTGTCTAAAGATCTGAACCTCTAACCAGCAAGTTTTTCTTAGATCAAATTCTTGTTTTAAGAAATCTAGATTTTTAACTTTATTATCAGATATCAGCTGATACCAGTACTTTAGATTATTATCTATAGCTAAATGAGCTCCTTCAGAAGTAGATGACATAAGCATACCCTGAGTATAAATTATAGGGAATACAATAAAATTCCATTCCCTATACTTAGGGTACATGAATATAAAGTTACGATAACTAATAATAATATTTAATGGGTAACAGACCATATGTTTAGGTGTAATAGGTGAAGTACAAAATTCCTTTAGCAACCACAACATGGAGTTATTTATAATCATATTTTTATGTGTTAAGGAGATTTTCATGAAGTGCATACTAATTAGCTCCCAATAATCTTTCCATTTTGCGACATATGACCGATCTATTAATAAAGTAATAACTTTTATAATAGAAGAGATAATATATAAATTAAAGTCTGGAAAAGAAATACCCCCTTGAGACCAGCTATTAGTATGTTTCTTTAATGCAATCCTAGGTCTATTAGGTGCCTGACATGTTTATTTTGTGTTACGTGTTCTGCATATATCATGGTTGTTTATTGGAAAAAGGTTTACTACTGTCAAATGTAGGCTACCTTAAACAACTTCTGTATGTATATTTTTAGCATGTGCAATTTTATTATACTTTGCAATATAGTTTTTTTTTGTTTTGAGAGAGAGATTCTCCCAAGCTGATCTTGAAAACGGTCCATCTTGATCAGTTCTCTACTCAGGAGATGGAAAGATAGAGAAAAAGACAGGAAAAAAAAGTAAGCCATGGTATTTCATAGAAGGGCAAAATGACCATGGTATTTTGACTTTAAATGTTTTCTAAGCTCTGTCCTGTACTATATTTAGAACCATCAGGGATTCATATTTATCCAAGTCAAGAACTCATTTCAGATCAGTAACAAATTGATCCTAGTGTGGTTTACGTGATGAAAGAGACCATTTTCATTTACTATATGTGCTAATAGTGTCATATAAATGCAAAAAAGCAGACCATCACAAATTTGCCCTACATCTTCAAATTAAGGATCTTAGAAACTAATACATCAACATACAGCAAACAATGAAGATGGCAGTTCTGAAGGAGAAAAAAAAAAGTGTTACAGCAAAAAGCTGTATATGTTTATAGGCACTGTCATAATGCAGGGGTTGGCATATCATGCCCTGTACATTGCTCCCAGACCACTTATGTTTATTGTGTGAACTTCTAACCAGAACCCGGGACACATGTTAAAGGTGTTTGTTATTACTATACAGAGCTCAGGAAGTCCCACTCTTGGACATATTACTGCATAGCCTTCTGGATCTTTGTACTAGCAGTGCTTTCTAATGTCACTTTACAAAATAAAGGCAGAGTTATTGGTACTTAGATGATGGGACTTTGCTCTACTCCATTTACAATAATACCAAAAGTACCAAGCCACACAAATATAAACTGTCACATGTACGCATGGTCATATCTGGGGATCAATTTAGTTTGTTGTCCATAACACAGAGTCACTAACTTGGCATGGATAGCAGAAAGGGACACCAGGAACATGATAGGGACCACTACTATACAAAAGCAAAGGCCTGTCCTTAAGTAGTTTAAAAGAGCACATTTTAACTAACAAATAAGTAGTACAGGCAATCACTTCAGAAAGCAGCACGTCTGTGTCAGCTACATCATTCCCTTTGCCATTTACAGAACTGCTGAAAGGAGAAAACAAACCATTGTTCCAAATTTGAGCTTTTTACTTGGTTAATCAAGTTTCAGAATTCATAAGGGGTATAAACAGTGCAAGGCCATATGTGTGACAATTTCCCCTACCCGAAGATTGTTCAGGTTAAGTTTTTTCAGTGTATTTCGGTATAACAACCAAAACTTGGGCCTCTAGTAACTCTTTGGAAAGATGCCATCCAGGAATGAAGTACTACTGCTGGGTTACCAATTTTTGTAAAAAAAATGACTGGCAAAAATTCTTCATTCGCTGATAGCCTTCCCAATTATCAAGGTACCTAATGGCTGCTTTAACGAGAATTATTTTTGGCAAACCCCAATACTAACATATGCATATTAAAGTAAAGCACTGTTTTTAATATAATAGCAGGTAATCATCATAAACATAGTAAACACTGCATTAAATGACTAGAAGAAACCTGAAGGCATACAAAGTAAAAGCTTCAATTACATTTTGTATTGTAGTTTGTCTACTGGGCCATTTGGCTATCCTGTAGAAATATTTTGGAGGAAGTCATATTACATTCACTTTTATTTCTGTCTGCATTATGATACTCTTTTTAAGCATATGGTGTTGTCAGATTTTCTCCATTATGATTGCCAATAATTTTCTGAAGCAAATTTTCCGGGTGTAGTGTTTCAAGAACTGTGAAAAAAGTATCCTTTAAATTATAGAGAATTCCTCTTCAGTTAAGCATTAGGCTTCTCAAACATATGAAAACTATGATTCTTCAAAGCGCATTTTTGTATAATGCAGTGATGCACATGTTCAAGCCTGGCTGATTCAACTGTGTGTGTGTGTGTGTGTGTGTGTGTGTGTGTGTGTGTGTGTGTGTGTGTGTGTGGGGTGATGACCCTTACCTTTGTAACGCGAATACTCAGAACAATATTAATAAACAAGAAGAGAGTGTGCCAGACCCTGTGCAGAGGGGTGGAGATGCTTTTCCCTGCATATAAAACTGACATCAAAAATGCATTTTCAACCCATTCAAGAGATGGAGGCCAGTGTGTACATTTAACATAAATATTCATACAAAAGAATTATTACATTGTTATTTTAAACCTGTTACCAGCATGAGCACATTAAAATAAAGCTTTGCTTTTGCTAAAATAATATACCTGTAATCATTGAAGCTTTAAGGAGCACCCTTTCATAATAACAAAACAATTACAAAACTGTATATTTATATTTTGTTGTAGCACTGCTTATTGTATTTTGCTACTGCATTTTTTTCTGTTACTGCTCAATAAACAGCACAAACTCAGAACAGTTATGCCCCCTAACTGTTCCATTGTTCATCTGTTTTCCGCCGAGTGGACTGTTTCAGAACTGAACATTACAGTAATAGTAAGAGTTGTTTCTCAAGCACTGTGGCACTAATAGTGAATTAGCAAATATTCACAAGTATCACTGAAACAGACTATTAGCTCGACCAGCTCCATTTGTTAGAACTCTCTGAAATATACAGTGAATAAAAAACATGCACTCTGCAATGAACTCCAATAATTGCTAGTCAAGGTAAGGGATTTCTTCTTCCTGTCACTTTTCCTGTTTAAGATTCTTTTTCTCATGGTATATGACCATAGGCAATGTCCAAGAATGTAACAAAGAATGACCAGTACATTTACAACTTCATTCTACAACTCTAGAGTCACCATTTTAGTCCAGTATAAAACCTGTGATTCAGCGACTGCTGCTGATGTACCCATCCTCTGGTCGTCATCATCATCATCAGCCTTCACTTGTGAAGACCACCTCAATTATACTTAGATTTATCTAACCAAGATAAGACCTCCTCACACCTTCCGTGGGCAATCCCCACTCATTTCCAGTAAAAAAACACACACACACAGGAGAAACCACATCACTTGAGGTCGATCTGCAAATAAGGTGGTGAACCATCACATCTTCAAAATTAATGCTTCCCAAACCTCAGCTGCACCTTGATACTTTGATCATGAAAATAATGAACAGAGAAAGAGCCAAAATAGACCATGGCAAAGTCATATGCATATCTTAAAGGTACGTGAATTAATTCTAAGACTGAGCCATGGCTCTCACTCCATATAGGAATCCAAATGGCACACATAATCTCATGCCTTCTCCATGGCTAAAAAACACATGAAGACCATATTGATGAAAGCGCAATTGTGTAAAATCTTACCTCAACAGTAGATGTCCTTATCTTTACCATTGCAGTATTCTTCACAGTAGGAAACTCCTGCCAAGGATAGCCTAATATCCAGGCAGTGTACCAAAGGTGACATATGGATGCAGTTACCCAGAACTTAATTGCCCCAGAAGAGGACAGTCTCTATTGGATAACAGGCCATACACATCCAGGAGGAGAAAATGCAGGTAGAAAAGGGAAACCCTCAGCCAGCAGGATAACCAAAAAAAAAAGGGGGTTGGAGGGAGGGAGCGAATACTGCAGCAGGGAAGAGGAGGATATCGACTGTTAGTGTAGTTGTGTAAATTCTTACCATATGTCCTTCTCTGTCACTGTTGCAGTATTCTTCACAGTAGAGAGTACAAGAGCTCAAGAAAAGGATTTGGAAGTGGAAGCCTGGAAGAGTCCTCAACAAACCCATGCAGAATGGGTCGAGCAAAACTGGCTCTGGCCCTAGAAACCATATCTAATTTATAATACTTGGTAAAAGGTATGCACTGAAGTCCAAGTAGCAGCTTCAAGGATGGAATCAGTGTCCAACCCCTTGAAGGAAGCACTAGAACAGACAACAGCCCTAGTCGAATGAGCTCTAACAGATGTAGACAGACATTTGCCATGAAAAGAATAAAAAGCTATGGCCTTAGATATCCAGGTGGAGATGGCTTGCTTAGAAAAAGCCAAATCCAATGTTCTGGGATGAAAAGAAAGAAAAAGCTGGTCAGATTTACAAATGGTCTTAGTTTTCTCCAAATAATACCGGAGCTGTCTATGCAAATCCAAGGTATGTAGGACCCTATCACTAGCAGAGTGATAAGGAAAAACAAAAAGGAAGCAGTTGAGCTGCCTGATTCAAAAACAAGTCATTGACCACCAACCAAATAAAGGGGATGGCCTGAAGAACAGAAACCCTCTAAGCAGAAGTAAGAGCAAATAATAGGACAGTCTTCCCGGTACAATGTTGCAGAGAAGCTGAACCTGTATGTTCCAAATGAGTCTTGGTCATTGTTTATCTAAAAAAAAATTAAGGTCCCAAGAAGAAGGAATAGAATTCCTTTGGGGCCTAAGATGCAGGGCACCTTTAAGAAACTGTCTTGACCTCAAAGTGAGAGGCCAAAGGAAGATTCGACAGCAAACAGGAAGAAATAGCTGACAAGTGGGCCTTTACAGAAGAATAGGCCAAGCCAGACTGGAGCAATTCATGCAAACAGGAAAGAACCAGAGGGACTCCCAGTGAAAAGTTATCCTGGTTATGAGCATGACACCAGATGAAGTCTCTTCCATTTGGACACAAGACTTTCTGGTTGTAGGTTTGCATGTCCTCAGGAAAGAGGTGCCTAAAAGTGATCAAAACCCTGTTACCCACAGTGTCAAGTCAAAGAGTGGCAAGCAAGTATGGCTGCGTAACTCCTTGTCTTGTGTAAGCAGGTCCAACTGGTGAGATAACTTGTGATCATTGCCCCTGGCCAGATGCATTAGGAGGGGGAATCAGTGCTGTCTTGGCCAAAAGGGAGTCAGTGGCATGGCACTAACAGAAAACAGGTAGCTGCCTGTTCATAGCGGAAGCAAAAACTACCTGAGGAATTCCCTACCAATGGACTATGTCCAGAAATACCTATGTGAAGCAGCCCATTCGTGAGCCTGTGTTTTGGAGCTGCTCAAAGCATCTGCCACTAGATTGAGCTCTGAAGGAATATACACTGCCTTAAGAGTTAACTGATAACTGAAATCCAGATCACAGGCCTGAATAGTCAACCTGCAGAGAAGGTAAGACTTTGTGCCCCCCCCCCCCACTTGTTCACATACCACACCACTGTGGTTGTGTCCATGTAAACCTTCTGATGGTCTGGAGACAGTATGGGATGAAAAACCTGAATGGCCAGAATCAGAGCTCTCACATCTCTTTGGATGTTGATATGGTCCAATTTCTGATGAGGGGGCTCAAAGACCCTGAACTTTTGGATTACAACAGGAATACCTCCACCTCATGTCTGATGCACCAGTAAACAGTTCTTGAGAAGGAACCAGAGACTGAAAGGGCAGTCCTAAGTTGAAGTAAAGTTGCTGAATCCATCACTCAAAATTCCCACTTTAAACATGGAAGGAGAGGCACAAAAATCCAGAGGATGACGATGCTGAATCCAAACTGACTTGGGGTACCATTGAAGCGTCTGTATGTGCAGTCTGGCAAGAGGGAGCAATGGAATAGAAGAGGCCATGAATCCCAGGGCTCAAAGAAACACTCTGGCTACAATAGCAGGTAGAGGAAGAATAGACTGAAAGAAAGCTGTCCAGGACAGAACTTTTGGAGGTGGAACAGAAGCCAACACTGTTTCTGTCTGAATCCTGCAACCCAGATACACATGATCCTGAGGGGGAGTCAGGACAGACTTTTGAAAGTTGATAGTGAACCCCAGACTTTGCACCAAGATATGGTGTATTCCAGATACTTTAACAGGCAACTGGGAGAAGGCACCTGAACAGGTCATCTAGATAAGGAAAAATCTAATGCCTTGAAGCCTGCAAAAGGCAGTCACACTAGCAAGGCATTTTGTGAATACCTCTAGGGCAGTAGAAAGTCCAAAGGGCAAAGCAGAAAACTGAAAATGAAAGGAAGAAACAGAGAAAAAAACTTCTTGGAAAGAGGGTGAATAGGGATATGAAGGTGAGCATCATCCTTATCCATGGACACCAGAAACGCCTTAAGTAGTACAAGAGGAAACCGGGTTTGTAAAGTATATATATGAAAATAAGGAAGATGAGAAGGAGAGATCCAGAATAGGTTTCCAAGTGCCCCCCTTTCTAGGGACCAGGAACATCCAATAGTAAAATCCCTTTCCTAATTGTGAGGGGATGAAAGGTTGAGTAATTCCCTGGTCCACCAGGGACCCAGAGACCGCTGAGAAATACAATTTTCCAGAGGAGGTTGGGGAGAAACACACACACACACACACACACACACACACACACACACACACACACACACACACACACACACACATACACACACACACACACACACACACACACACACACACACACACACACACACACACACACACACACACACACACACACACACACACACACACACACACACACTTTTAAAATGGCACATCACCACCTCAGATTCTTAGGTTGTAGCCATCATGTCAGGGTTACTTCAAAGTGTGGAAGGCCGAGAGAGTGCCAAAGGGATGATGGAACCAGGCCAAGGGATAAGGGTGCAGGGGCAAGATGTCAAAAATAAACAGGATTGTCAAATAAAAGAAGGCTTCTGAGCCACGGAAGCCTGAGAAGAGCTAGCAGGAGAAGCTCACCAACCACCCCTCCTGCCTTTAGTGGTCTGACGAGGCTGCCTGTGAACAAAAGCAGACCTAGTAAGGTTAGTTCCTCTGAAAGTTAGAAATAGGGGACACAAAAATATTTTTAGGGTCCAGCAAAGCTTTACCTTCTTCCTGAAAGGATATAAAAATAGCAGCTATAGTCCCAAAGAACTTTTTATTATCCAAAGGAGCATCCAGCAATTTGGCCTTGATGTCTTCAGGTAAGACTGCAGGCAAAACCAAGAATAATGGCTCATGACAGCCCCAATGGCAGCAGCTCTGGAAGATGCATCTACAGCATCATAGCTACACTTGATAGAATGACGAGCTACCCGAGAAGGAGAACCCAAAATAGAGAGAGAAGATTTTGCTTCAGAATCAGGGATGTCGAAAATAACCTGGCAAGCAAGGCCAGAGTATATCTGGTCATGTGGGTCTGGTAATTGATGGCCCAAATGGCCAAAGTAAAAGCATTATAGACATTCTTATTCTCTCCACTGCCCTACTATCCTTATCTGAAGGCAAAAGCTTGAAAGAGGGCAACATTTTAGAAGGCTTGTCAGAGAAGAATGACACCACAGCAGGGTCAGCAGAAGGACACTTAAGAATTGACATTCCTCAGGAACCTTATAGAACGTGTCAAGTTTATTGGCAACTTAGAAGTTATAAAGGTGTCTAACAAAGCAGCCAGTACAGGAGGTACTGCAGAAGGTTTAGGAGTCCACTCCTAAAGCAACTCATAATACCTGTTCTGGATAACAGACACTCAAGAAGAATCCCACTTAAAGTACTCCATCATTCTAGCTATAGTGTCTCCAAAAGACAACTTCTCAAAGAGAGACTCAGGACTCACTAACTCTTCATCAGAACCATAAGCCAAAGATGAAGGTATCTAGGAAGATAAGGATAGGGACTCATTATTAGACTCTGAATCATCTGGTTCCCTAGTCCATTTAGATAGTGTTGAAGTCAAAGGGAGAGTAAGCACAGAAACCCCATGAGGAGGCTTCAGGGCCATTAAGGCATTAAACAGGCCCCAAGTAAACTCCTGACATTCTCTCCAGGGATCCTTAGGGTGTATAGAAGCATGCTTAGTCTTCTACTTTTTTTGGTGGGGACATCAGCCCTAACACATAGCAGATGTTCCAACCCTTGACGAGATTCAAGAAGAGTATCTAGAACCTCTTCCCTGATCAGAATCTGCAGAAACCCTCTAGGGGCCTAATAGATAATCAACTGCTGTTTCCCCTTGATGTCTAGAGCAGACAACTGCAAAGCCTCAGAGGACATGTGAAAGGAGGATCCATGCCGGCCTCTGACAGGGTCATGGCAGAAGAATCCAATGTAGACACCAGATGACTTACAGAGCTATCATCTGCTTTTAGTGAAATGTCCAGTGGTAGCTGGACAGCCAAATAATCTGGCTGAGATGGCTTGCTGCTTTCTTAATTAATGGCACCTTAGAGTTAGAAGATTCTGCCATGCTACCTTGAGCTAAGAGTTTAAGCCTCTGGTTCTTGAGATAGATGGCCATGGAAGACAACCAGCTTCTAAGAGTCTTAGGCACAAACACTTTATAAATGCTACAGGAAGTCTGGTCTTGGGAAGCACCCAGTCAAAAAAGGCCTCAGTTTCAAGAGTATTTTAATACTAGTATGTTCATGTCACTCTCTAGTTATCTAGTACAGTGGCGGCACCTCTGATAGTCAGTGATCTAGTGCAGTGCCAGCACTTACGATAATCAGTGATCTAATGCAGGGCTGGTAGTGTCACCATTTGCAATGTTGAGATTTTTTTTTTTCATTTCCAAAATGCTAATTGTAAAAGTGTTGCTAATGGCCAAGTTGTCATGTGTGTAATGATAACCCAGAAAGCTTTATACTTTGACTTATGAAGTGCTATATAGCACTAATGTACTAGTCTGTGTACAGTAAAGGAGCCCACTTTATAATTGCATGGTAATTTGTTTGATGGTCTAATTAATTGCAGTTTTAACTTTACATTGTAGCATTTTATTTTTTCCCCTTCTGCCTATCATCAATACACTCAATTAAATAAAGGTTTCTCCACCATTAGTAACAGCCCTTGCAATGCTCCCCATTACTGCAACCACAGATAGCTTACCATAACTTCTTTGAAGGTATCCAAATGTCATTTTTCATGACTTTTCCAAACATTGGCCATACCCAGGTATTCATTTTGGTCTGTACTATAACTTTCTTTATCTGCTGGCCAGATTTGGACACCCCTCCTACTGGCATGGAAAGTCTCTCTTTTAACTTGATGTCTTTGCTCACCAACACCAGTGTGGGTTCCAAGTTTAACATCATGACTAGCATGGTCACTTTTGGCTCACACCCCTTGATGCCACCTCAGATTCTGAGGTCTTGAAGGGGGGGGGGGGTTATGTTCACATTTCACATATTCAAGATCCAAATTAGTATGCCTTCCATATCAAGGATTGATAGAGTACCAGCAAAGAGAAATGGGGGCTCTTAAATGAATGACCAACACTGGTAGAGTCTTTAATAGAATCTAGAACAGATGTTGCTGTTAAGAAAAGGAATAATTGGTACAGCATATAAAATATTGCAATTGTAAAAACCAAAGGAGGTTAGGAAGGACTGTGAGGAGAGATTAGATAAGCAATTCACAAAGAAACAATGGGGAGAGATATGCATGTCTCCAAAATATGCAGTAAAATCTAGAAGATTTAGGATCTTTGCCTGGAAGTGTTTATGTAGGTAGTTTTATACCCCAAGCAGATTTCAAAGAATTTTTACTCCAGTAGGCAGCAAATGTTGGTGGTGTGATGGGGCAGAAAGAGGTAACTGGGAACATATTTTCTGGAAGTGTAATGAGTTGGCAGACTTTAAAGATTCCCTGTAGACTGCTCTGCCAGAGATGCTGGGTGAGCAAATTGGAGTAACTAGGGAAATTACTTTTTGAGCTATGACACAGAATTGGAATTGCCTAGACATAGTGAGGCTTTGCCAAGTTTAATTATGATGGCTGCCAAAAAAGCAATTACTGGAAAACGGAAATCAAAGTGTAAACCAACTTTACTATAAGTAGCGAAGATGGTAACAGAGATAAAACAACTGGAACTGAGATCGTTAGAAAAGAGTAGGAGCAAACTACATAGGAAAAGTTGGGAACACGGGATCAATACATGCAGAGGAGGAACAAGGTTTAAAGGAAGGCAGCATTTGGATGAGGTATATAATGGCTGACTAAATGCCTGGATATGGTAAAAGTGATGTATAATGTTTGCAGCTACAATTGTGTTGGCACAGTTTGGAATACATAATGTCTGCAACTGAGATTGTCTTGCTATGGTTTATTTTCATTTATATAAATGTAGCATGGCCTATGTCATACTTCATACATGATTATGTAAATAAAGATATTTGTTAAAAAACAAAAACAAACGATCTCTACTAGTATAGGGGGAAAACTTTGAGGTAAGAGACAAACTCATCCTGTATAGGACACATCTATTAGGCATTCCCAGGACACCCCAACTATACATCTGAATTGTCACCCTGACTCCATGTCTGCTTCCTCAGGTCTGAGAAGAGGGCTAAAGAACTGATCTTTAACCTTTGATCAAGGTGATCTGGTATAACTATACTAATGAAGAACTTTGTAACTTATAAAGTACTCTCATTTATTAATTTATTTGGTACACAAATGGACTGGCCTTGGTCAAACCTTTTACCTATGACCTGGGTCACAAGAACAAGAAAATAACTATATAGACAGTTTACTTCAGCCAGTCAACAAGCATATTTTTGGAATATGGGAGGAAACTAAATTACCCAAATAAAATCCAATTAGACATGGGGAGAACACATAATTTGACAAAAACAGATACTAGAGTTCAAGTATGTACCTCACACCCTACAGTGCTGAGTCAGAAATCTTGGTACTAAATCCTTTGCTGTCCTCTTGTCATTATAAATAACATGTGACTAAAATCAGACATTTAAAACAATTCACCAGTACAGTTTAACATAGACAATCTGTGCATCCCAATCATGCACTTCAAAGTACCTCCATCATCCCTAATCACATGCTTCCAGGTATCTGCTTTATTCTCCAGAAAAGAGGTCTAGGATCAGTAAGTGGAGCTCTTTCAAGCACCCCTCCCTCCCCAAGAAGGCCAAATGATTTGAATAGCTGTAAGATGTATATACATAAACAGAAATTGTTCTTTTCTGCAACCTGCAACTCATATTGCGACTATCTTGTCTTCTGCCACAAACTTCCAACTGCATAGAATTTTGCAAGTAGCCCTGTACCACCTAGGGTCATTTCTGAAGAGTAACTCCAGATTAGCTGAGACACCATCCCAACTAAAGTCTGATTCTAGGACCAGTGCTGAGTGCAGAGGTAATATTAGCTATATATATAGCTGCTACTTTTCAATCTCCAGTACAAACTCTTTGGCTCTAGACATAATGAATATCCAGAAACTATAGTTTAAAATGGACAGTTTATATAAAGGAGCTCAAAAACTTCATGTATAATGGTTGCCAGCCTGATGGTATAAAGACGGTGTATAAAGCACTGAATAATGCCCAGGTGAGCTCGGATTGATTAACAGCACAAACAACTAAAGGGGATAGCAGGAGGATGAAGAGTGCCTGTCCTTGGCTGAGAATAAAACTATGCCCATCACCCTAGTGCAGAGGGCTGACAGTCTCCAGCCATGGAAGTCTGGAGCCAATGTAGGGAGGGTGTAGACTATGGCTACCCAAGCTGGTGATGGTAGCTCATGTCCCACATATGAAAAAACATGTATGCATTTACAGATGAGTGTTGATCAGTGGCAGATGGTGACTTCAAATCAAAGGGGAGGCTGCAGGAGACATCTGAATGGGTGGGGTCAATTGGAAGGGGTGTGGCCAACTAGAAAGGGGAGGGGCTGTGCTCTAAACCACAAAAACTGTAACTTTAATTAAATACCCTGCCCTGGGTGCCAAACCATCAGTATGAGAGTCCAATCAAGACAAAATGAAGTGTAAAAGAAAAAATATATATTTCAATGGATTGGCTGCATGACAGCTTACTTAATATCTAAATGGAAACAAAAAGGTTGTGAGGCATGAAAAAATAAATTACTTTTTAAATACATTAATAGAATGCCAGTCAAAATCAAGTATAAGAAAAACAAGCAGCACTCAACTCAAACCACTTCTTGCACTGCAGTTCTAATTATAATTTATATTCAGCTTTATTAAAGTACTAAGTAACATGCTGAAAGTAGCAATCTCTACGATACCCCCACTTGTAAAAATGTTTCTTATCCAAAAACACCTGCTGCCTGACAACAACTATCTACTTATTTCATGGAGAAAACATGATCAAAGTAAAAAATGAAAAGCAAACAAGAAACAAGCTAAAAATACATTGCTTAAAGGATTACTGCACAGGCTATGGACCACACATGATAGATTGGCATTTTGTTTAGTTTACAGGTAAAGCCTGCAAAGATGACTGCAAGTCTCCAAAAAATGTAATGAGCTTCTTAAAATAATGTAATCCTGTTCTTTATTACAAATGCTGTCATTTGCATTTCAATACCAAAGGCTTATACGTTATCTAGTTATGTAAGTATTCTCTGCATGGCAACAACAGAAAGGCTTTCAATGTTGGGAATTTTTTAACAGTATGCTTATTAAAGCTTACTTGCATCTTACAATCTCAGACAAGCTTACCTGATGGTCATTAAAGCATTGCTACTCAAACACAGAGCAACAGACACTTTCTGAATAATAAGCATAAACCAACAGTATAAAAATATGACAGAAAAATCAACAATATAAAAATATGACAGAATCCAGAACATTCTGCAACATCAAGGACAGATGAAAAGCCACTGTAGTACTTGTGTCTACCTTGGATGGGGAGGCACTCTGCACATTTACACTGCATAACTGCTCCTTGCCCTGCTTGGACACAGCCAGAGTCACTATGTGGGGGAGTGGGGTGCTTGGCCCGGACACATTTGTCATACCTCTCAACCTCAGAGCAAGAAATCTGGACAAAGCCATACACAGAAGTGGGACAAAGCCCCAAAAATAAGGTAAATTTTTAAATATTGCTCTTATAAACTTAGAAAGATAATGGAATAGTAATTGTTTTATTAGTATGAATTTTCTGAAAGGTATGAAATCTGAAACTCAATTGTCTGTCATTATTTTCTAACTTTAATCTTTAATGATTTGCCACCAATTTGCCAAAAAAAAACACAATTTTATGAAAAATTGACCAAAAATGTGATGCAAAAATATAAAATAGCCACACAATACAGCCTGGAACCTGTCAAAGAAGTGACACCTTTTTAATATAAGTACTGCTAACTTAAGCAGCTGACAAAATAAAGGAATCTACATGCATTTCTGAAATAAAAGTAATCTATAATTATTACAGTTATTTATTAATTGTAAACCTTCCACGTTTTCTTCCAAAATTGCCATTTTGCGGAGGGATTATTAGGGGAAGAGCAACATTTTGAGCCAAAATCAGGGACAGTTGAGAGGTTTGGATATGCCTAATTCTATAAAGCAATTTATTTGCACGTATCTCTCAACCTGTTAATGCAGGAAATCTGGACAAGGTCAAATATATTGGGGGAACATATAAACAGTACTAAAAATTGCTCTTGTATAAACTGAGACAGTTGATAGAATAACCGATCTTGCTTTAGCATGCATGCATTTTTCTGAAGGTTATGAGTCTAAAACTGAGTGCTCATTGTTATTTAGTGACTTAATTCCTAAATGATTTGCCAGAAAACCACAAATTTTATGAGGAAAAAAACAAAAATAAGAAGCAAAAATCTATTCATTCTGTGAAAATCTGGACAGTTGAGAGGTATAGCTCAGCTGGGGCTGTCTTTGAGTTTGTCTCCCTTCCCCCTCACAAAATCATGGTCGAATGGAGCCTCCCCCAGCAGCAATTCCAATGAACCATTACTTGGCTATTTCACCCCATTTACCATAAACACTAGTGTGCATACTGCTTTACTTCTACAATGATTTGGACTTCATTTGAAAGTTTTATTTTGCATTTTACAGCACAAACACCAAGACATCTGCTAAAAAAAGCAATGCAGTCTCACAGTGAAAACAGACTTAGCATTAAAACTTCTCTGCCCTTGAATTCATTGAAACAGCATTGAAACCCACATCCAAAGAAAATACATTTGGCTAGTGGCAGATAAAGATTAACTTTGGGCTATTTTCAAGTGATAGGCTCATTGCACACAAAACATACATGTGTTCTGTGATGCACCTTTCTGATTGCATTAAATTATATTCCTTGTATAATACAGTACAGTTGTTGGAGGGTGTTTTAAATTTATTGTTTTGAACATTTTTCCAGTAAACAATGAAACAAAATGCATGCACCAATAATGACATAACTGCCCAACTCAGAACATTTCCATCATAAATGTCTACTCAAACTTCTACAATCCACCAGTATCAGTAAATATGCACTATCTCTACATAAGTAAAACCCAACTAAATAATTCCACATTAAAATATCTGTAACTAATGAAGAGGTTGCTGCTAGCAAACAACTTTATATTTCATTGTTTCATCTACAAATAAAGTGCCTGTTGCCCTTGAGGAATAAATTGGCTATATTACATTAAAAAATTATAAGCTAGTAATATTGCAATAGGGAATGGATGGCAAATAATGGACGGGTTCACAGTTACTAGGTATCTTCACCAAAGAGGACATTTTCAAGACGGCAGCATCGACCCCTTTTACAACACAGTACAATATCAGCAATGCATCCACGTACCGTGGGAATAGAACCCACAGCCTTCTGCATCTAAAGCAAGTACACTACCTGTTGTGCTATTAACAATGCAAGCAGTCTCAGCATAAGCAGCACTAAACATCTCTTCTCCTGCAGTTCTCAGCTCCTTGTAAAATCTACTTGACACTTAGCTGTATCTGTCAACTTTGCAGCACAAAAATATGGAAAATGCCAAAATGTATTGGGAAGGGACAAAAGCCCAAAAACCAGGGACACATTTTAAACATTGCTTGTATAATCTTGGAAAGTTGCTAGAATAAAATGATATGTTACCATCATGCATTTCACTGCCAAGTCTTGAACCCAGGACCTTGTGCAGTCAGAGCAACATACCACTATGCCAAATCAGCCGTTTTGTGAAAGAGAGGAAGACTGAAACTTAAAAGGCTGCCATTTAGTGAATTCAGTTCTCACCATAGCTGTCAACCTCTTAGCACAAAACACCTGGACAAAGCCAGTAATGGGGGAAACACAGCCCTCAAACATATTCAGTGAATTTAGTTCTCACCATAGCTGTCAACCTTAGCACAAAAAACCTGGATGAAGCCAATAATGGGGGAATATAGTCCCAAAAATAGGGACAAATTTCAAATATTCATCTTATAAACAGAACATTGCTAGAATAAAACATTTAGTGTTACTATGTACTTTCTGAGGAATATGAAGTCTGAGATTCAAATGCCTGTCAATTTTATTTAACATTTGTTAACCAGAAAAGTCTGACTTGGAACAAAAGCCAATTTTCAGTAGAGGTCCAGGGAGAAATACTGCAGACACATGTCTTTGCAACATGGGAGGACACCAGAGCAAACCAACACAAATACAGGGAGGACATGCAGACTCCACACAGAAGGCACCCCAGCCAAGAATCAAACCAAGAAGGACATGCAGACTCCACACAGAAGGCACCCCAGCAAAGAATCAAACCAAGAACCTCTAGCTGTGAGGCAACAATGCTACCACCATACCTCTCAACCTCTTAATGCAAAAAATCTGGACAAAGCTCGACAAAATGAGGGGACAAAGGCCCATAAATAGAGACATATTTTAAATATTGCTCTTATAAACTTGAAAAGTTGCTAGAGTAATAGGGTTTGTTTTAACATACATTTTCTGAAGGATCTGAAGTCTGAAAAAGTCTGAAACTCAAATGAATGTCATTATTTAGTGACTTCATTCCTGAGATCATCCCAGTAATTTACCAGTAAACGACAAATTTTATGAGGAACAGGCCAAAAACATGGACATTCTGTGAAAATCTGTACAGTTGAGAGGTATGACTACCACTGCACCATCAACTATTTAAGGGATTAAACACTCAGAAACCACAGATTTTACAAGGAACAGAACAAAATAGGAGGCAAAAATCTCCACAGGTTTCACAAATGGTAGTGGGTAGGGAATTCAGGCTCTTGTTACCTGTAGCCAAGGTACAGGGTTCAAGGGGCATTACACACACACACTCTCTCTCTCTTTCCATCCTTGAATCTTGTGCCTGCCAAATGCACTTTCCATCATGCAACAAGCTTGCTTCTGATACAAACTGCAAAGTAATCCACAGCAAGACTTCTAAACTAGTAATCCACTGCACAACTTTCCATCCTGTGTTTGCAAATGAACCTAGCTTTCTAAGCTCGCATTTGCGCTGGAATGCACACTTCTGGTTTTGTGCCTCTTTCCTGGAACGGTCCAAGACTGCTGACTCTGCAGTCCAATCCCACATAGACTTCTGGGGAATCAGCAGTCTGCTTCCTTCATCCTGAATCTGGACTGGTAAGGCAGCAGTCTGGATTCACTTTGTATGAAGGATTTGGAGGTTGTATCACTGTGGTTCACAGCTGGGGGAGCTGCAGTCCTGCAGTCCAATATCACGAGCCACCACTGGTGTTGGTATTCCCTATGGTGAGGAAAGTATGCACATTTCCATCAGCGAAGGGGTTAGGATACTACAAAAATATTCTCACTAATGTTTGTAAATGTGAACTTCATATGGCTTGATTACTTTTATGCATGTTTGCCTATGTCACAAGTGATAATTCAATAAAGCTGTTTGAAACCATATATATGTATACAAAATAAATATTCTGATTACTAGGATACCAGTGAGAGCACAGACATCCCCATTGTCTGCCTGAATAATGTCTCTCTAAACAGGCTTCCACCAGGCAGACCAAAGGATGACCCTTACCAGGCAGACCAACGGATGACCCTTACCATCAGGGAATGAATGGGCCCAGTAAACTACTGGGGGAAACTCAATGATCAATGGGAAGACAGGAGAAAGAAAGAAGACATAAAACTGAAAGTATAATAAAATTATAATACAAGAGTTTTACACGAGGCAGTATATTAAACACTCCTAGCTGAACAGCAAGGCATGACAGAAGGATAGTCAAATAACTGATGGAAATTGCAATGTCCAAAATGGAGTAAAGGAATGAGAACAATCGATTAAAGGTCTGACTGAGAGTTGGACTGAGGAGCTATAGTCAAACAACAAGCTACATATTTAAGGTTGACAGTGAGGCAGAAAGTAATGCAGTGCCAGATGAAAGCATTTAAATCTCTGAAGCTGAGTAATTAGTCATTATCCACTTGCATGTTGCACATTTAGTGTGTGTGGTTCTCAGTATGGACTGCAAACTCGTCAAGAGCCACATAAATCGAACATAACAACTTGACTAAGCACAATCATTGCCTAGTTTACTGACATAAATATATCACAAACATACACTCTGTTAACCCAGTCTCAACACACCCACACTATAATTCACAGAAAATGCACTTTTTTTCAAGGTGGTACAATCCCGCACCTCCCAAAACTAACATAACCATCTCCAAGATCACACTTACTTTACAGGCAAGTGCTGCCCTGGACTCAGGAGTCACACAAATACCAATCTCATACTACATTCACACAACAAATGCACACCACAAGCTGTACAAAATACTGTTTCTGGGTTAAAATTAAACCAGTTGAATAAAATGAACATTGCAATACACTACACACACACAAAAACAAAGATCTTAAAAAAAAAATCAGGCCTAACCCAGAGAATCCAATGCTGATGAAATGATGGTTGCTGGAAAAAGTCCAGTTGCAAGATTATGCAGCTATGAACGTAAAGGTTCCTAGGTTCCTAAGCTCTCTATAACTCGCATAGCTATTTTCCTAATGAGTGGATCTAAGCTCTCTGCAACTCCTATAGCTACTTATCACACAATTCCAACTTTGTAAGTATTGTAAATAGCATCACACATTAAACAAGTGCATGTAAAGTGTTTCCATACTTACTTTAACTGTGTGTATGTCAAGTGTTACCACAATTAAAACATAAGAATGTTTGCTCAAATGAATCTGTATAGTACAACCCTTAAGATCAACTGCAATGAATTTTGTTGATTATGATAACATTGAATGTACATATTTGTAAACGGTTCTATATAATGTATCTTTTATACTTTTGTATCTTTACTGTATTATGTATCTTGGAGCTTTTCTCCCCGGGCCTCCACTGAAAATGGGACATTTGGGCCCAGTGGACTTCCCCGGTAATCAAACTGGAAATAAATAAAGAAAGAAAGAAGCAAGCTTATCTATGGCTTCCTGATAAAAGACAAGAAATGTTAAATAAAAGGAGACCCACCATGGTGTATTAAATGATAAAAAGGGCTTGACAAAGGCATTTTAACTCTGATGGAAATCTAGTGTTTCAATATACCGTCTACATTTCCCAGTCCACAGATGGAACAAATTCCAGAATTGTGTGATACTGAGACAAAAATGTCATTACAGTACTGATGCCTGTATTTGTAAAGAATGACCATGCCTGATGCTATTTTAGGAAATGGACCAACATTTCCAAATACAAAATTAACATTTTTTTTGTTTGCTGAAACCTGGAGATTATTTGACACAGCTTCCAGCCTAGGATATGTACAGTTTAATGGGCAAAAAAAAAAACTGCACCACTAGGTAAAACCATCTAGGAAACACACACAAAGTAGTGATGGTGTCATGATAATGTACTACCCTAGTATCTTAACACTTCACTGTGAGGGACAAGGAATTCTCCACCAAGACGGATTACAGATCAAAGACCAAATTGCTAATATCATGAATCTGTTGAATTTCATGAATAAGATTCAGACTGAAAATAAATTAAAACAAAGGCAATTTATATAGAAATGGTGGAGAAGGCAATTGCAGTAAGGAGAGATGTCAAGATGCACAGAAAAACCAAGATAATTTGTAATTCTTACATAAGATGGAAGATATTACAGAAGAAATTGAAAACAATTAATGAATGAAGATATTTCTATCAAAAAAAATTCTCATAAAATCAAGACAATATCTGTGTCTGAAGAAACAGATTCTGTGGTTAATTAGAAACTTGACTTTCCCAGATTACTAGTGTCAGAAATACAGAAACGTAGAATATTGGATGAAGATGCTTATTAATGTTTATATTCCATTTTAAAGAAAATTAGCTGTAGAAAAAATTTGCAAAAGTGAAAGTTGTAAAGATTTGTCAAAAGAAGAAAAAAAAAACAAAAGCAAGTGAGCCACAAACTATACATGTATATGTTAAAAAAACAAACAAAAAAAAACAAGCTAGTCATACTGTGGGGGACAATTCCCACACAACCATCTATCATCCATACTCCTGAATCCATCCTACTCCTCTAGTGATTCCAGTGAACAGCCAACACCAGTCATAGGATTCACTATGCATGTAGGGAAGTTGACTGCCAGGCCTTTTTTCCACATCATACACACTGCTTGCACACCTATGGTGAACTTAGAATCACCAATCTGCTTACCACATACTTGTGGTAGAGGACAGAAAACCAGAGTATCATGAGAAAAGCCATGCAAACACAGAGGATATGCCTACATCTCATAGAAGATGCACCAACTGAGAATCAAACTGAACAGCCTCTTTGTCTCAGGTGACAATGCAACCCACTGCACCAGAGTGCCATCCACACAAAGTATGGTGCCTACCTAAATGAAAACACATGCAGAATCCAAAAGGTTAGCCCATATTTTCAGAAGATAAACATTTCAGCAGGATAAGACAGAGAGAAGCAAGTGACAGACACAAAAACATAAGACAGTATAGAAGTCTATATACATGAAAAGTTTCAAAAATCAAAGTTAGAGTTGAGGTAGCGACCTTGTAAAATGTGAATATGTGTACACACAGACCACAAAATTAAAAACACAAGAACTGAATTGAGTCTAAAGAAGAGGAATGGTGTAGTTACACATTATGAACACTTGAGCACATTCCCATGTGGGAAATGTAAAATGTGTGAAGAAATCTGTGTTGAACAAAGATATCAGCACCCAAGCATAAATTTTTTATGTTAACCAAGATTTTATGCTACATGTAATAGGATTAATATAGGTTATCTTGCTAGTTGCAACTGTTGCCGAAGTTTTTATGTAGGAAAGACTTTGAAACGTTTAAGAGATAGAATATATCAGCACTTATATGATATTAGGAATGAGAACACACAAAATGCTTTAGCGAAGCATATAATGGAACAGGAAGGACATAGTTTTAACTTAAGGGTATTGCAACAAGTAAGGTTGAGTCCAAGAGGGGGAGATAATAATAATTATTTAGAAAGAATTGAGCTGCAATGGATTTTTAGACTTCAAGCTCACCTAACACCTGGACTTAATAATAATATCAATATTAAGCCAGTGTTAGATGCACATTTAGTAAATAAAAAGTTAAATAATATGTAACTATCTCTTTTAGAAGTTGATTTTATAATTGATTAATTAATGTATTCATGGTCATATGATGTGTATATATAAACTTGCATCATTTTTAAAATTGTTAAGGATCTGAAGAAGCGTTCATTTGGTTACACGAAAGCGCTCATCCATTTTACCTTTGAATAAATCAAATTTTGAGTACAACAGTTTGGATTAATCAGCCGTGGTGGTTACTTTAGTATTTGTTTTGTTTTTATTGGATTTTGACCACAGGAACCTTTGGGTGGTGACCACAGTTTGTTTTGTGCATATACATACATATATGTATATATATATATATATATATATATATATATATATATATATATATATATATAAATATATATATATAAATATATATATATATATATATATATATATATATATATATATATATATATAAAGCTGAGAAAAGGATCTATAAAAAGAAAACTAGGGACATGAAATTTCTAAAACTCGCATTTTTCCAGAAAGAAATTTCAAGGGAAATCCTGCTAAAATGCATTAAACTCATCAAAAAGGAGCACAAAGCACAGCAAAGAAAACAAGGGAACCATTGTGTGAAAGAACTAGAAGAATCAAAATACAGGTAAGGGGCAGCAACAGAAAGGCCAGTAAAACATAAATGATGGAAATTGTAGTCGGTCAGTCATAAGAAGTGACTTCGACATGTGAGAAACATTGTATAGTCATTGCAGATTATATATCTGGTGACGCAGGAATGTCATAGTGGTAAAATGAAGAGCATTCAGTTATGCTGGCACAAAGGCAAGCTTTTAACAGTCCATAGCACTGGAATCATTGAAGCAATCTAACTCTATTGTGATTTTTACTGTTAGAGTGGATGCAAAAGGGTGGGCTGCAAAGAAATTTGAAATTTATAAAAGGAGCAACATACAGATGTTACCTTTCTTCCTCTTCGTTCAGATAGTTTCATGAGGATAAGAGGATTGAATTCATGTTCTCTAAAATACCGGATTCTTTATGTGACCTGCACTTGTTATAAAAGGCCGTGAGAGGTACTGACAGATTTTTCAATGGTATTTGGCTCATTAGTTAAGTTTAACTTGTTACCCATGGGAGAGCATTAATCCAGCTGGACCAATTTTCAGGCTCATCCTGGGAGAGACTAGTAAAAGGGGGCATGACATCAGATGGCCAATTAGTTTCATATGTAAAAGGGCAAAATGATTTATAAAACAATTTGATAGGAATAACTCTTGTATGAGAATTTTGATAAGACTAACTATGCTGAATGTACAGTTAAAAGGCAACTGTGTGAAGGTGAAAAATGGTTTCATCATTAAGAAAAAACTCACCATACCATTTCTGATCAAAGAAATGCTATTTTTCCCCTATACCCATTGTTTGCGGTCAAAAATAATAAAAGCTTCTATTCCATGATTAGAGGTAATGTGGAGACTATTTTAAAAATTTTAAAAATATAATCTAAAAATCTATCATGGGGGGGGGGGGGAGTCTTACAATAGAATACCAGCTGGTTCTTTTGAGGAAAACTGTGGTTGAAGAGGACACATGCTACTTACAGAAACAGAAAGGTAGGGACAGAATGGTCAGAAGACAGAGAACTAAATCAACTGAAAAGAAGAATAGTCGAAAGTCTTGGATGACTGATATGTTTAATATGATATTTGGAGAATTAATGTAGCAAAAATGATGCAAAACTGCAGTAAAATTTTAAAGGACAACCTTTAGAGAAGTTTATTTTAAAAGTAAGTATAGAAATCAAGAAATATTAGAAATTAGTCAAGTGATCATGAAGTAAGGCCAGTTTCCTTGTAGACTTCTTTTGTTGCATAAGGCTAAGGTCAAAACAAGCAGGAAACGCAGGTGGGCAGAAAAAACTAAGACAGACAAGAGTATGTAGATAAAGAAGAGATTTGAAGGACATGAATGGCTGACTAACATACTGTAAATACATGGAACATGCTAATTATACTCCAAAATCAAGATTAAAAAAAAAAAACAACCACTTACAATGTTTATATGCAAGAACCTTGCTATATAAAGCTTATTGTAGTGAGGTTTATGAATGAAGCTTGTCATCAGGGATTCTTGAACCAACATACAAAATGAGGAAGAGACAGGAGTTTATTTATTGGTTCCTTGTGAAAATTTAGTTTCAGGTTGTGATAAGAGTCTATCCTGAATGCAGCTCCTCCATAGTGCAATAAAGTTTGAAGGAAATGAGCAGGTTTAATAAATTGCATTTGTCCATTTGGTATTTTTCTTTCCATCAGGAAAGCGAGCCTCACGCCTTTTGTAGTTTGCTTTGTGTTTATTTAAAAATGTATTGCATCTTCTGATATTTAAACATCTAACTTCTCTCACCTAATGTTCAGCTTAATTATGGCAGGTAACTTAATATAGTCTTTACCCCACTCTTGTATAGTCGACTTTTTGATGCCATTGTTAGAACTGCTTTGAAATAATTGGGTAAAATTCCAGCTGGGCAGTTCAATAACGCAATTTGCTTCTATTCCCAGGGAGCATTAAAGTGCATATGTATTACGAGCTTTTATCTTTCTTACCTGATTAAGGTTTTAAGTATGGGCTCATTTAAAATTTGGCGGCATTTACAGCTTTAAATTCAGAACTTGAGGTATAAGCTTTTGAAGGAAATCTGTACTATTTATTCCATTCCTTCTTTTACTCCATTAGCCTAATTTGATTTCTGCTAGCTCGGCCATTTAGTTTTGTGTTTAAATGACAGTTCAGGTCAGAATGTTTCTGCAGATCAAGGTTATTTTCTTGTATGAAAAAATGATTTATATTCACAGCATTTCTAGAAATTATGTTTTAGCTTTAAGTAAGCACATTTTTGTTTTGTACTTTTTCAAATTAAATCCAGCTTAACACTTGTCACAATCAGTCTCTGTTTATGATTCCTTGCTTACGCTTAAATAAATTTGAGGGGGAAAGGACCTTAAAGTCATGATTCTTACTTTTATAAGTATTTTTTTACTTCAGTCAATTGTTTCTAAATGTTATTGGGAACCAATTTTTTTTTTTTACTTATGTTTTAGATCAGACGTTTCTAAAGAAGTATGACAGGTTACTTGCTCTTGTTTTTCTTTAATAACCAAATAATTAACTGAAACAATAAAACCTTTGAAAAAAAACTATCTTCCCAAACCTCATCTTGTTGATCCAAAGCAATTCATAAAGATGATTCAACCTTCAGATCTTAGAAATAGAATGTTTAAATGAAAAAGATTTACAACTGTGTTAACAAGTAGGAGTATACAGTGCCCCCCCCCCCCATCTCATTCCCTAGGCAAACCAAGACTCCCAGCTTCATAATTTAACGATGATGCTATGTGACTAATTTCCAGCCAGTATTGAAAAATGAAACTCTATGTACAATTGACTTAACATTAGATACGCAGATATGTTACAGTAACCCAATGGCTATTTATTTGTTTTTACAGATATATTAAAGACTATTAGAGTCCTTTTCCAGCCATGACCAGCTTACATTCTAGAAAGTGGAAATTTAAAAGGCAGGGTTGCATAGCTAGGCTTATAAAGGTCCTAGGTATAGTACTGGCTAAAGTTCACTAAATCATGAAGTATGGATAGTTTAATACAATTACTGCTAATTTGCACATATCAGCCAAAGAAAGAAAAAGAAAGTTCACCAAGACCAAAACCAATTCAGGACTGCATTCCTATTTGAACATCCCAACAATTAGAACATAGTTAATGCAACATGGACAGTGCATTAACAAGTGGCCTTGTCAATATAAATATCCTTCAAGTCTTTTTTAAAAAAAATAAACTTATTCCTACATGAAACGAAGTTCCAGATAAGTAGTCTGTGTACTGAAAGGTCTAAAAGAACACTACAACTCATGAAATGGCATACTAAGATATATAGACTTACCAAACTCATTTCAGGGATCTTCTGCAAAGTTTTGGTGTAAGCAAAGCAAACTTTTTAATAATTTGCAGTTGAACCATTTTATAGGTTGTTGTACAAATGGATAATTTTGCCCTCGGTAATACTGAAAGTTGTCTGGTTTTAGAAAGTATGTCCAAGAGAGGTTATACTTTAGATACACTAGTTACAAATCTACAAATTCTGTTTTGGGCCAAGTGTAATCATCTTGACTGCTTTCCTGTTACAGGTAATATGCACTTCATTGTGGGAATTAGGATAATGTCAGTTATTATACCTCATATTTCACACAAAATATATTAGAGATTTTGCAACAGTTTATCAAAACAGCAAGAGTCCTGCCTAATACCTTATTAATGCATTACAAGTACATTACTGATCTATTCAAATTCAATAATACCTTGGTATGTGAATCAATTACAAAAGCATGCCGTTTGAATCAGCAATATACAAACCATTATATAAGTCAGATAGACTTTTGTGAGTCCCAGATAATATTCCCCCATCTGGCTCAGCCCATTGCAGAATTGTGGTTAATAAGCTGTCTTTTAATTTATGTTATTTTTATAAATGATCCAAATCATCATATTGTCTGCACAGAAAGAAGTTTATTTACATTGGTCTGGCTCAATGTCCGAGTCAGAGCTCCCCAATAAAGTGAAGAGCAGAGGCATAGAACAGCTCTCCAAGGAACACCTCTCATTCATTTTTGTTAAACAGGTAAATGGGTTCATCTTGAGTCAGTTTTAACCATGACCTAAAACTCATTAACATATGAATACAAAAACATCAGCAAATGACAATGGAGACCAATGGATGCAAGCAGTGAAAATTAATGCAACACATAAATTGTGACATTACAGAGTGAATATGAAAATTGAAATTCACAAAGATTCATTCAGAAGAGAGAGAGAATTGTTATTGTATCTGTCACACTGAAGGGTCTATCCCTCAACTAGTCAAAGAACCATTTACGTTCTTTATGCATAGCATTGTAAGTGTTTGATAGGCCTACGGAGATGTCCTTTTGGAGGCCTGCAGATGAAGGATGCTATCCAAGATTGACAAAAAAAGCTGTGTAACTGCTATGTCATTTCTTGAATCCATGCTGTTGATCACCAAGCAGTCCAAAGGATTCAGGATCATCATTCATCTGAGAGGCTAGAACTTTCTTCAACACTATTTAGCAGTATAAGGACTGAAATAGGTGTGAATGACCCAGCAGGTTCTCTAAAACCCATTTTTGTGCGATGGTAAAATGTAGGATCTCTTCCAGATATTTGGAAATTCAGTACCAAAAGGTAAATCAGTGCTATACGAGGCAGACATTCAAATAAATTCTTAAATTTGACACCATTTATGATATATAAAAAGTCCCTGCCTTGCTGTAATTTGTAATCTTCCACAACCAATGTGTTTACTTGCCGTATTATGGAATCTTATTTTTTGAAACAGAAACTGTAGTTTACTTCAAATTAGCAGACAAGACAGACATCTGTTTAGCCCCCTTATTAGACAAAAGCTGATCCAGTCTTGATGGTCATATTTCAGGCAAGCTTGTGCAAAGTTACTTCCCAAAAATGTGTAAAATTATCTATAATGCACTTCACTGTATGTCTGCCATTAAGTGTTCAGTAGAAGTGATTGGTACCATAAAACTCAACCTGCCAGATTATTAATTTATTTCCAAAATTGTCTAGATTACCCATATTTGCCAGTTGCTTGCATTTCACAAAATCTGCTTTGACCTTATCTACCACTACTTTGCATACATTCCTGAAGCACTGGTATTGCTAATAGTTTTTAAAGTGAACTGCTCATTTTGTAACCCTTGCTTGCACAGTTAAGAGCAATAATTTTTTTGCACTTAACATGTATCCAAGGGACAGGTGTACCTAGTTTCCAAATCAGAAGATGAAAATATTCATCAAATGTTACAGGGACCAAATTTTAGTGCTGTTGCTTGGTTCTATTCAGCAAATATGAACATGCAAGGATATTCCAGAGGTCTGTTTGTTATTCAGACTGTACAGCTTCACTTTTTTTGCTTTTTTTAACTCTTTTCTTTAAATTAGGCTGTTTTGCTGTAAAAGAAGTGATAACTAAAGACAGAGTCTTGCTCAAGACTTAATTTCTCTTGAAATTTTGTACAAACCATACATACATTTTCAGTGATTTCCTTTGTGAGAATTTTGTCTGGTAGGAATGTTTACAAGATGGGTAAGGGAATTATGAAATTAATGAGTGAAACTTAATTAGTAATGTGGATTGTTCCGTTAAATTTTTTCTTAAATTGAACAATTGCAGCTCAAGAAATAAATTATTTCTTAAAATTATCAGCTTAATGATTTCATTGTTAATGGACTGAGACCAGACCAGAAGACATCAACCAATTACAAGATTCTTCCCAAGAGGACTTTTAATAACAATCCAATTTTGTGCATGGCCTTTGCTGGCAAGGGGTTGTATAACCATCACCACTATATCACCTCCTAACTCAAGTCTGGCCTACAGTGTTGAAACGTGTTACTTATTACTTGGTTTTATTCTACTTATCCAGAATCACAAAGCTGGAAATAGTTTACCCATCTTTAAATGGGCTCACAAAGTCTTCCACGTGGGAAATCATGTGGGATTGCACTTCACATCTTTCAAAATGACTTCTTCACACAGGTACATTTCAAGGAACTCCACTGTAAACTTCAAAAAATACAGGCGAATGAGATTTTTCCACCAGAGACTTTGCCTTCAAGTACAATTTTCTTTAAGTAATAAGCCATAATATTACCCAGAATGTGACAGATAAAATACTTCGGAATTACTATGTTTTCATATTTTTGAATAGAAGCCCTTGAATTATGTCCCAAGGTCATTCTACTAGGACTCTAAGAGGTGTAGTTTACAGTCATTTAAAAGATTTGGAGTATTTTGGTACATTTCAGTGTAGCTCATTATATGTCAATGCCATCTATCCAGCAACATTACCCAATTTCTTCAAGCTTCACACTCTCCTAGTTCACCTCAACTACAACCTTCTAAATGTACAGCTGCCTCAGTTCTCACCCTCACTTTCTTGTACAAAACTGCATATCATTGGTAGATATCTATTGTTCTTCTTACACTAGAAATGTCATTGTACTTTCTTGTTTTGATTACTTTGTCAACCTTGCAACATAACTGCATACAACTGAATTATATAGTCTAATGCATTTTTATTTGGAGGCATTAGAAGTAAGAATGTGCAGAGGGCTTAAATCCTGGCAATACCTTACTAACTCCAGTTACTCTAACCTTTGCCTAAACTCCAACCTTATTCCTTACTTAGAGAACCCTTTCCATAACACTACCACTACACAAGGCACTCAGACATAAACCACACACACACACACACACACACACACACACACACACACACACACACACACACACACACACACACACACACACACACACACACAGTCCCAACCCATCACAAACATGAAACCATACCTCTCAAGTGTACCTCATTACGAGGAACGTACCTCATTTGGGGTCTTAAAAAGTTAATGTTCCTCAAAGTTCCTCAATGTTCCACATAGAAATACTCTGTCACACATTCAGTGTTAGGAATTTTTTAAGTGAAATCCATTGTAAATAGAAATGAATCATATTATTTTATTAAAATATCTTCTTTATAAGTAAAACCAGCATATTTTAACCATCCTATGGCCTTCCTTGTTGAAGTTGTTAGTAAGACTTTATTATGTGTTCCACATTTTGCCCATTTTTTCCACATTATGAGGGCTAGTGGTTCTCATTTTGGAGATGGAAGGTTGAGAGCTATGCATGAAACACACACTACAGTAAATTTATCCCCATCCCTAGCCCTTACACTAACTCTGACATGTAGACACTCACACACCCCCCCCACCCCAATACTAAAATGTTACAATAAAGCTAACAATTTCAGTACATCAGTAACTTTCAGCATTACACCCAAAACATACCTACCTAAAGCAGCCCAACCTGTTTTTCCAAAACTGACATCACCAAAACAAAACTCCCCTGATCCTCACTCAATCAGCCCATATTTGACCAAATTACCATACTACATACTAATCAACACATCCCAAAAGTTAGACTCTTCCATTTCACATTACTCACCCTCCAAACTTCTCTTGATAAAATTACTGTTGAGGCCATCAGTTAGTGGAGCATTAGGGGACCCATATGTTCACACACACATGTATGCATACTAATGGGGTTAGGTATTCTTAACATTATTACAAAAGCTGACATCTAAGGTTGAAAGTCTCACAAGAGCATTTTTTCCTCCAAATTTCATTGGTAAAACACCATATACCCCATGAAAAGTACACTTACCAGGGCTGTAGACTACTTGTGCAATTTGGCCAGCTCTGAGATTCCTACCTCAGGAATTATTCCTGTTCTCCAAGGCATGGAGGTCTAAAATGGGTCATATTAAGTATAGGGTAGTAGCAGCAACAAAATTTGTAAACCTGCACTTTGATTAAATGACCGACAGTTTGTGCTACCGTAAAACGCAGGTGGGACTTTTACTTCTTATCCCCAATAACAAGCAATCTTCATCCCCCATATTCCCAAATGGGGCTTTCATTCAACTCACAGGGGACAGCTGTATGGCCCATGTGTACCCCCCAGGGTTCATAAGAAATACAAAGCAATTGAGTATTGTGATCATTTATGCCTTGCCAGTACAAACCCTTAGCTTGAACCTCCTTTTTCCATGCAGGGATATAGGCCTTTCAAGCCAGGGCTGAATTTGTGAATACTCATCCCGTTCCCATTTGAAGGAAGATAATGCATCACACTGCTTGATTAGTACTGAGAGTCTATTCCAGAGTTGGAGAAGGTGCTACATATTTACCGCTCTCCTCATCATGTTTTATTTATATGCTAATGAAATATTAGATCCTTGATTCTGACATTTCGGGATTATTTGATTTGTAGAGATACAGTGGATATAAAAAGTTTACACACCCCTGTTAAAATGCTAGGTTTTTGTGATATCAAAAATGAGACCACAATAAATAATTTCAAAACTTTTCCCACCTTTAATGTGACCTATAACCTGTGCAATTCAATTGAAAAACAAATCTATTAGGGGAAAAATATAATAAATAAAAAACATACAATACGCTGATTGCATAACTGTGCACACTCAAACTAATACTTTGTTGTGTGTGCACACCCTTAAACTAATACTTTGTTGAAGCACCTTTTGATTTAATTATAGCATTCAGTCTTCTTGGGTAGGAGTATATCAGCATGGCACATCTTGATTTGGCAATATTTGCCCACTCGTCCTTGCAAAAGTGCTCCAAATCTGTTAGATTGTGATAGCATCTCTTGTGTACAGCCCTCTTCAGGTCACCCCAAAGATTTTCTATTGAATTTAGGTCTGGGCTCTGGCTGGGACACTCCAAAACTTTAATTTTCTTCTGGTGAAGCCATTCTTTTGTTGATTTGGATGTATGCTTAGGGTCACTGTCGTATTGAAAGGTGAAATTGCTCTTCATCTTCAGCTTTCTAGCAGAAGCCTGAAGGTTTTGGGCCAAAAGTGACTGGTATTTGGAACTGTTCATAACTCCCTCCACCTTGACTAAAGCCCCAGTTCCAGCTGAAGAAAAGCAACCCCAAAGAAGGATACTGCCACCATCATGCTTCACTGGTGTTCTTTTGGTAACATGAAGTGTTGTTTTTGCACCAAACGTACATTTTGGAATTGTGGCCAAAAAGTTCAACCTTGGCCTCATCAGACCATAACACATTTTCCCACATGCTTTTGGGAGACAATGTATTGTTTTGCAAATTTTAGCCAGGCCTGGATGTTTTTCTGTGTAAGAAAAGGCTTCTGTCTTGCAACCCTACCCCATAGTCCAGACATATAGAGAATACAGGAGATTGTTGTCACATGTAGTACACAACCAGTACTTGCCAGAAATTCCTGCAGCTCCTTCAGTGTTGCTGTATGTCTCTTGGCAGCCTCCCTGGCCAGTTTTCATCTGGTCTTTTCATCACTTTTGAAGGGATGTCCAGTTCTTTGCAACATCACTGTTGTCCCATATTTTCTCCACTTTTTGATGACCGTCTTCACGGTATTCCATGGTATATCCAATTCTGTGGAAATTTGTTTGTACCTTCTCCTGACTGATACCTTTCAACAATGAGATCCGTTTGATGCTTGTAAGCTCCCTGCGAACCATGTCTTTTGCTGTGGCAGGCAACTGAGTAAATGTCAGGAAAATCCTACTAGGACAGCTGAACTTTATTTGGGGTTAATCAGAGTCTCTAATCGATGGCAGGTGTGTACCCAAGAAGACTGAATGTTGTAATTAAATCAAAAGGTACTTCAACAAAGTATTAGTTTAAAGAGTGTGCACACACAAAGTACTAGTTTAAGGGTGTGTACACTTATGCAACCAGCGTATTGTAAATTTTTTATATTTTTTTTCCCCTAACAGATTTGTTTTTCAATTGAATTGTACAGCTTATAGGTCACATTAAAGGTGGGAAAAGTTTTGAAATGATTTATTGTGGTCTCATTTTTTATATCACAAAAATCTGGCATTTTAACATGAACGTGTAAACATTTTATATCCACTGTAACACATCCAAGACCACTGTGTCCCTAAAGGCACAGAAAGCAAGGTTTACATCTTCGTTTAAAAGTCTATAAGATACTGAATAAAGGGGCAGTACACTTTCAGACTTTCCTGGCATCTCAGGGTTTTTAAGCCAGTGTTGATCTTGGTTAAAAACCTATGGGGGTCTTTCAAGTTGTTTCATGTATCCAGTGAAGTACATCCCAAAAGGAGCATTATAGTCAATAAATTGACTAATCAATGTTGAATATAAAGGAAACAATGAACTCTAAATCTGAATGATCTTCCTTTGCCAATTAACTGCACTAAGTAGGACGACTTTCTGATGACTGTCATTACATGAGGGACACATTCTATGTTGCATGCTGGAGAAGGGAGCCATTTAGTAAATGTGACAATACTGGAGTTAGTATTTAATTTGAATGGAATTTTAGTACACCAGGTTTTTAGGAGTAGAAGTTCTTGCTGAAGGGCTTTAACAGAGGGGGACTGGACATGGACTTCCATTTTAAAGACTTCTGCAAACTTGGTTAGCCAGAAGCCTTGGTTCCTGGTCTAAAGATCATGAAAGTAAATGCCAAAAGAAAGAGGTACCAGCACTGAGCACTTTAAGACACCATTTGTTACCTTCATACACTCTGATGAGGAATGGGCTACCCACACCATGTGGGTTTTGTCTTTTAAACAATTTGATATTCCTCTTACTACACAGGGATCTGTTTTCAATGCATTAAGCTTTAGATGGTGTCAGGCACTTTGGATAGCTCAAGTTACACTGTGTGGACAACATGACCTCTGTCAACAGCCTGGTAACCGCTTCAAAGAGCAACAAGATTCATTAGACATGCTAAAGCCAAACTGCTGTGTTTCCAGATTGACAAGATTTTTAGTTTGTCAGGTCAGTTATAATTTTTGTTCTAGGATTTTGCAAATAAGACTTATGAGTATGATGGAGCCATAATTCCCATGGTCACTGGTGGGACATATGGAGTGGTGTAACTACTGTTGTGTGACAAACCTCAGGGGCAAAGACAGTGGATAGTCTTAGGTTAAATCATTTAAGGAGTGTCTTGTTTAGTACCATTTATTAATTAAGACAGCAAAGTATATTGCAATGTCCTATGAAAGAATTCCCTTTTGAAGCTGCCTGCCATGGCAACATCTGAGATGACGCTGCCAGAAGTGAATTTTGAAACTTCATCATAGAATTTGATATTAGTATGCGTGAAATCTTTGAATTCAGAAATATTGGTATCAGTGGGCTTAGATATTTGGAAGATGAAGGTGACTAGTTTATGATTTGAATTAACCAAGGGAACAGTATGTGAAGAATCTATATTCATAAGAGCCAAACCAAGAATATATCACCTAGTAGGTCTGTTAATCTGGTCCAGGGAGATTTATTTATTTATTAATTACTTAATTAATTAAAGAGAACTCTTGGGGCATATCCTACAGTGGAGGCATGGGTAGTCCAATATAGTGAGATTAAAAGTCTACCAAAATAGTGGATGCAGTTCTCCTTTAGAGGGTGTTCATCAAGTACATTCAGGAATGTCATGTGATTTTCAGGGTATTCTTAACAGGCTGTAAACTGACAGCCGACCCAGAGTATTGTGACTTGAAGCTCAAGGAGTTCCAGTTGCAGATCTCTGGGAATCTGTCTAGAGGCATTATGGTCTCTAATAAAAATATGGAAACACCACCACAGTTGCCACCTGGTCTGAAGTCATGGTGGACACAACACCCAGATATGGAGAAAATGTTTTCTGAACATTTAAGCTAAGTTTCATTAATCATACAGATATTGATATGCTCCAAATCCTGGAGAACATCCAGCTGAGTCAATTTGTTGCCGAGACATCTTGCATTGAACAGAGCCACCTTAATGCGATTTTGTTTTGGATTTGATATGTTAGTTTTATTGAAAAGTCCTTTAGCTGGACTGTGCCTAAAAAGGCACTATAGGGATAGCAAATGCTTTATCTGGTATACAAAGTGCAGGCCATCCTTTGCAAAGAAAGTAGGATTGTAAAGCACCTTCTCCCATGTGGACAAATAGTGGATGCCCCTGGAATGACTATTAAGATGATTGATGAAGCAGATTGTCTTTTCTTTGTATCCAAGCATCACTGTTAGAGAAGAAAGGATGGATTCTACTTAAGACCAGAGTCTTGCCTGCATTTGTGGCATAGATAAAGAATTCCGACATGTCTCTCTTCATATTCCTCAGGGTTTTGAGTCTCAAGTCGTTAGTCTCTGCATGGATCACTATGATGATGTAGTCATATTTGTTAAGTAAAAAAAAGGTCGTAAGGACCCATGAGATAGGGTCTTGTTGCAGCACTGGTGACATCATACTTAAAGGAATACGGAGTTGTCAAATTTGGAACCAAACTGGTTCCCACTGTTCATGCAGGGTATCGGGTGCAGCTTCCAGGGTTTGGCATGCAATGTAACGCTGGAATTTTTCTAAAGCTTTTCTCCACAGGCCTCCACTGCAAAGGGGTAGCTTTCTGCCCAGTCAGACTTCCCTGGTAAAAAATTGCAAGCAATAAAAATAAAAATATAAAAATATGGGCCCTAGCAAAGCAGCATCTCCCATTTTTGTGAGTATCATAAACATAAAAAAGGCCCTACCCCCTCCCTTCCTCAACAGAGTTGAATAGGCATTGCTTCATCAACCCCCCCCCCCCCATCAGCTCCTCTGGTGCCCCAGATGATAATCAAACCTCAGTCCTTTGGATCATAGTCAGAGCTTTATGCATCTGCACAACAGAGGCAGTTGTGACCACATATGACTAGTCATATGTATGACCTTCTTCGGTGCATCTGGTTATCCACATCATGAAATTCTGACTACATAGTACACAGGAGGAGCTGAATAGTTTGATTTAAATGATGCAAAAGCCAGCAAAATGTGTTTTTCTGCTATGTGTTTTATCTTCAACATTAGTTTGCTGTTGTATCCAACAGCCATTAGAAATTTTACTACATAGCTGTATCGGCTCATTATGAACTAAAGTATGGGATCTCTTTCTCATTGAAATTTGCAGTGCCTCAGGCAGTTTGTTCTTGTATTAATGGAACATATTCTCTGGGGAAGAAGAATATAGTATTGGGGCAACTCTTTTTATATTTATCCATTTCTGAGCTGTACAAATGTTTAACAGATCATTCGCTGCACAGACAGCTGTATAACATGGCACTGTAATGTTAATAGGTTTAAAACAAAGAGCCATTTGTTCTTGCCTTTCTACTTCAGGTGTTGCTCTTGTTTTGGAGTTTCTGTATAAAAAAGTACATTTTATCTACCTTAAAGATGGTTAAAGGATTTGGCCAGTGTGCAATGCAGTAAGAGTGACATTTGTGAGTTTCAAACACAGGTCTGCAAAATATTTGATTTGCAATACAGTAGTAACTGCATAGCCTCATAGAAAACTACTTACCATTGTAGTTATTACTATATTAATATATATATATATATATATTTTTTTTTTTAATTTTAGAAGGACACACTGCAACATGGCTGAGAATTGTTTAAAATTCCTGAAGGGCACCCTGTTCATCTTTAACTTCATATTCTGGGTAAGTTAATTTTGAAATAAGTGTTACACTTCAGAATGCAAATGTGTTTATCAAAATGCATAGACAAGCAGATACTGCATTTGTGCACTGTACATGTATGCAATATTTTCCTTTACAGTCACAAACTGCTTTACAGTAAAACCTGAACAAATCAAACCTGTTTGATCAAATGAGCACCCACTAAATGTTTATTTTTTTAAGTACATTTCTTCCATGTTATGTGGACTTGAAGTTGTTAAAATACTTTAGGTGTTGTATATTTGTGGGGACAGCCCACCCCATACACAGAAAAAAAAGCACGCTGTCAGTGGTCACCTGTTTGGCTAAATGGGTTTGACTATTAGAGTTGTACTGAAAACTGATTGAGTGATGTAAACCATGTTCATATTTATTAAACAAATATTAATTCATTTATACAGGCATACGCACACCCTTATACAAATATAAATGCCAGATTCGTAACTAGGGTATGGGTAAAAGTGGCATCTCCCGGGCACAAGCTCTTTGGGGATACGATTGGCAAGTGCCAATGGTGCATGAAAGCAGTAGTGGCATTGAGTAATGAAGCTGCTATCATAAATGAATGCAGATATTGCATTTGTGATCATGTTTGAAGCACTCTGTGTGCAGCTATTTGCTACGTGCTGCTCACTATAGTTACAGTAAAAGGAGCCGAAAAGAAATGTTTTCTTTACTCCAGTTTCAGAACTAACAGGGTACAAATAACCTAGCTGTGGTTCTGTTAAATGTTTTTGTCATCTAGCATAAAATCATATAGAGCATACACATTTACAGAAATATAAATATAAATGTATATCATCATACATATGTGGAAATATTTAGGTATAGCACAGACTGTCGCATCTCCTATTACTCATTCTTGTGCAAAGACAAAAATGTGAGTAGGTAGCAGGGAAACACATACAGGCAGAAACTGGTAAATCTACAGAAGGATTTTATCCAACTAGCAAACTGGTTAATCTGTAATAACCTAAGAACTGCATTAAATCCAGTCAAATTTAGGTACCCAAGTCCACAATAAATTTAGGTACCCCTTAGACAATATTATTCTTTATTGATTGATTGACTGATTTATTGATTATTTTTCTTCACAGCTTCTCCTTTTAATTCTACTTTCACTGGATCCCCACCGAGCCAAGTTCGATCTATTGGCCTGCAGTGCTCTTTAACAGAACTGGGCAACCTTGGGATGAGTGTTATTTTCAAAATATACAAAAAGTATGTTTTATCCTCCAGACAAAATTAATTGCTAGCCCTTATTTAATTTCTATTTTTAAGTAAAGCACTCCATCACGGATGTTAGCTTGCCCCCTCCCCATACTGTACTTCCTAACAGCAGTCTCCCTTTGCAAGCTCTTTCAACTATTTGAAAGCCCTGCTGTTTTTCTAGTATTACTAAACCCTTTCTCCTATAACTTGAGGACTTTCTAAATCCCACATACTCCTGGTTACAAGTCTTTATTTTATTTCAAAAGAAAGGTATGCAAAACTGTTAAGTCCAAAGTACCTAATGATTTTCCTGATTTTTTCAGAACATTAGCTGCCTCCCCCCATTCTGTACTTCTAACTGCAATATGTCTTTATATGCTGTACTATCTGTATGCTCTGCTGTTTTTCTACTTCTACTAAACCTTTTCTCTTATAAATTCTTATCTTCCTATTTCCACATAACTCCTTGGTAAAATTGGCTTATTTTATTTCAGTAAGACAGGTATGCAAAACAAGCAAGTCAGAGTACCTACTGCCTTTTCTTATTGTTTCTGTAGACGTGCATATCTGTGAAATCAGGGCCAGCCCTTTTCATCATACTATTGGCTATCCACCACTTCTCTGGTCTATTCTGATCCTCCCCCTCCCCACAAGAACAATTGCAGCCTAATCAGGGCCAGCCCTTTTCATTATAACCTATAAACCTACTGATAGTCTTCCTTCATCTATTGCCCGTTACGCTCCCCTCCCTGCCCTCAGTTCTCACCTGCCCCCAGTGGTCCTACCTTTATTACAAACAGTAACCACTTCCACCCTTCAAACAACCTATAACATCACTACACCTATACTTCCTCCTACAGCTTCTCACTACTATCCCTCCTACTCAGCTAATATGTACAATCACACCGTACCTATACTCACTGCATGCACACTCCTTCCATACAGCACATCTTACCAAACCTCTACCATTCCCTCACTCAACCACTACCACTGTACCACCACAGACACCACCAATCATATCCCACCTCTACTCTACTACTCTCTCAGCAGGTCAACAACCTTCCCATTACATCCTCTATATAGACTACAGACCACAATACCTAAACTAAAAACAACCCTACAACCTAACATAACCCTACCACCATACCTATTACCCACAGAACACAATAAAAAACTTCCCTTGCAAGCAAGCAAATACAGGAATTGATAAAACTAATCTCATCCATATCCAACCTAGCACTCAGTGGAGACATTCATCCCAATCCTGGTCCCTCAGCCTCCAGCCCCTCCCCTCATAAATCAGACTACAAACCACATCTTCTCCCAAATCACAGCCAAAAGAAAGCCAACCAACCTCCTTCTGATAAGCCTAAATATTAGAAGTATATGCAACAAGGTGCATGAATTCCATGCCACCATAGACGTCTACTCCCCTGATGTAGTAATCCTTACAGAAACGTGGTTAAAACCACACATTACTAATGAGCAAATCCTCCCTACCGGTTACAATATACTAAGAGTAGACCGACTAAACAAAAAAGGAGGTGGTATAGCTATAATATTTAAACAGCATCTAGACATCCAGATCTTAAAATTAGCAGCTCCCCAAATAGGTAAGGAATAAATAATATATACCAACCTTAAAATAAACCAAAATAAAACCCTAAACATAATAGGCTGCTACTTCCCACCTGGCCACAACATCCCTCCACTTGAAAACCTCCTCAGCTGGACTACCCACTACCTACCCCAAGAAACTTTAATTCCAGGAGACTTCAACACTGACTGGCAGTCCTGCTCTAGCAACCATCCAACCCATCATGTAAACATTCATGGCTTCACCCAACTAGTCCAGTCACCTACTAGGATAAATAACTCCAACAAACACACTACCCTTGATTGGATATTAGTCAATAAGAACCCCCAGTCATATATAGCAGGCTGCTTATCTGACAGCCTCAGTGATCACTCCCCAACCTTCCTAGTAAGAAAACATCTTTATAAAGTGAAACCCATTATCTACCATCAAATACACAAAACAACTAACTTCAACCCTCTCTCATTCAGCTCATCCCTAAAAGACTGTAACTGGCAACCTCTAAAATACCTCAAACTAGATGACGCAGTTGACTACTTTAATAAAACATTCCTAAGCATCCTTAGTTACCATGCCCCCATAAGACGTTCTCAAACTAGAGCCCAACCTTCCCCATGGCTACAAAAAACACCAAGTCTGAAATGAAAAACAGGGATAAAGCCTGGGACAACTGGTGTAAAACCAAAACCCCCTCTACTAGGCAAAAATTCCTAGAACTACGCAATAGAACCAAAAAGCATATAAAACAGGACAAAATCCAATACTACCAATCTGCCCTTACCTCCTCCCAACATAACCCCAGACAATTCTGGTCCTCAATAAACTCCATCCTCCATCCTGGTAAAGTAAGTACACCCACTCCTAACTTAACTCACTCCTCCAAAAATATTGCTACCTCTTTTAACAATCACTTCACAAAAACTGTACTATCACTAGCTAGATAACACAACCCCCCATAAACCCACACCATCAACTACAACTAACAATCTATCCACTAGCTTCTCTTTATCTCCTGTTCCTACCTCCAAAATAAAACAACATTTAACTAAACATAAAACCACCAGATTAGCAGCAGACAACCTCCCAAGTGAGTACCTTCAACTTGCAGCTGACGATCTAGCCTACCGAGTATCACTCTTAAGAGATCTCTGTCAGAAAGTTATGTTCCCACATTATAGAAAGTCTCACACATAATTCCCCTACACAAAGGAGGCCCCTCCACAGATCTAACCAATTACCGCCCCATAGCTATTCTCTTGCCACCCTCCAAAATACTATAGAGATGCATTCATTCTCAAGTCTCAGATCACCTCCTTGCTAACAACCTCCTCTCCAACACACAACACGGTTTCTGACCTAACCATAGCACCACCACCACCTTACTCTCTTTCTCTAACACTATCCTACAAAATAAAAATGCAGGTTATCTCTCCTCAGCTACCTTCCTAGAACTCTCTGAAGCTTTCGACATGGTCGCACACAAACAACTCATCTCTCTTCTCAATAGCCTATCCTTCTCTCAACCAGTCATCAACTGGTTTCAGAGTTACCTATCTGACTGGCAACAAGCAGTTGTTTAGCAGGACAACCTATTCCCCCCAACTACCAGTCTCCATAGGGGTTCCCCAAGGGTCCATCCTGGGACCCCTACTCTTCTCTATTTTCACCAATAATCTAGCCTCAGCCACAACACATGGCACACTCATACAATATGCAGATGACTCAGCCATCATCTGCACAGCCCACTCCCTACCTGAACTGCAAAATGTCACACAGGAAGCATTTTCTTCTATTGAAACTTGGTTATCCGATGCCCAACTAATACTCAACCCAAACAAAACAAAATTACTAATCTTCCAACCCACCAAACTTACCGTAGACAGCTCTCACTTTAACATCACAGCAAAAGACAACACCACCATCCATCCTACAGAACACACCAAATTACTAGGAGTAGAAATAGACAATAAACTGAACTTTGACATTCACATTTCCATGACCATTAAAAAAGTGCACAAAAAACTAGGAGCATTGTATAGAAATCAGCAACTACTTACCAAAGCTGCTAAAATTTTGGTAGCAAATTCTCATCTTATCTCTACCCTACTCTATGCCTCTCCAATATTTACTAACCTTAGACAATGCGACCTAATTAAGCTCGAAACCTGCTACAACAAAATCACCAAATTCACCACAGGGTCTTCCTACCATACTCACCACTGTCTCTCACTAGCAGAACTGGGCTGGCTAGAGCTACCCCACCTCCTTCAATGGTACCAACTCACACTCACCCACAAGCTAATAAACCAACCACTAAAAGTTCCATCCCTCCAGAATCTACTCCAACCCTACATAACCATGAGACCACCAAGATCCAGCCACAAAAACCTCCTACAGGTCACAAGAGCCAATAACTCTGCTGGAGAAGCATTATTCTCCTGCACTATAACCAAACTCTGGAACTCCCTCCCATCCTCAATTATCTCTGTAACTTCTTGCACCCACTTCAAATCCTTACTAAAATCACACTTAAAAACTTGCCAGATATGCCCTTGCAACCCCCCCCTCTAATACCATCCACTCCACCCACCCACTACCTCTCTCGGCCCCCTATCAACAACCTACTCTTAGCAAGCTTGGCTACTCATGTTCCCAGCTGCCTACCACATAATACTAACTTATTGTAGCAGTAACTGCTAATGGCTGTTAAGTACCTCAAAAACAGATTGTATCAATTATTCACTGATGAATTTCAGCTACATTTGTAACCATGTTTAGTATATGTCACCATATTTTAAAATTGTACTATGTTCTACAGCTGTTTTACATCTATGTTTTATTCTTGTCTTATGTCCTCAGCTGGACTGTCTATATTTAAAGGCTATGTTTTTTTAACTGTATAATGCAAGTACTACTTAATGTGGAGCTTTTCTCCCTGGGCCTCCGCTGAAAACGGACCTGTATGCAGTTGGACTCCTCTGGTCAACAAATGTAAATAAATAATAATTTAGCTCCTTGCCAATAAACTTTATTGTTCTTCACTGCACATTCCTTAGGGTCTCTGTAGTTAGGTGCAATATCCCTCACAGGTTCTCAGTCTCAGACAGACATCTCTAAAATAGCTCCATGGAATAGATTTCCTATTGAAATGAGAAATCGGCCCACACTTTCCAGCTTTACAAATGCACTATGAACTCTAACATCCAACACTATATTTTTCTCTCCATTTAGTGGGTTCTTAGTTTTCAAATACTTCGGCTTTCAGTCATATCACCTCACATCTGAGCTTCTCCATGGCTTCCACTGCTCTTTGTGGGATGTTTATTCAGCACTATGCTCCTCTTCATATCACATCTCTTTATAAGAAAGAGGATTAAGTCTAGGAGTACATTTCTGTCACTTTCACTTACCCTGCTTTCTAAATTCCTCAGGAGATTTCATCATAAGATTTTTCAGCCTCTTGATGTGATTGGTCAGCTGGTTCCTGCTCTTGGTCTGCATAAAGGTCTCCCTATATCAGTTCACAGGGAACATAGAACAGTATAGTATGTTGCGTGTCAAATCTTGTAATCAAAGTATAGACAGGTGATCCTTCATTGTACCTTTCATTGCCATTGTTTCCCCAAATGCACTACAAAGCCTGAATTCCTTGCTGTGGCTCTTCATGCAATAGTTGTGATAAATTTCAGGCCTGTAGTTTCTAAGGTTTTTTATATATATATATATATATATATATATATATATATATATATATGTAGGATATTTATTTTATATAATAAATATCTATGCATCTATCTATATCTGTATATCTACATTTTTTATATATATATATATATATATATATATATATATATATAGAGAGAGAGAGAGAGAGATTATTATTTATATATATATATATATATATATATATATATATATATATATATAGAGAGAGAGAGAGAGAGAGAGAGATTATTATTGATATATATATATATATATATATATACACACACACACACACACACACACACACACACACACACACATATATATATGTATTTATATATTACACACACACACACACACACACACACACACACTTACCCATAGGTCTTGGTCTCCAAAGGTTTCATTCCGCTTTGATGCTATGCCATACAGGATAAGCTCTCCTATGTGCATCTTTTTTTTTACAACACTGAATTTTAGTTAACACAAGTCTGATTGCTTCCTCAGCTTTCACACAGCGTGTTGCACTACTGCCTTCTTTCCAGCTATTAACATACTATAGGTAGCAGTGAACCCTTTTATTATCCTTTTACATGTTGTCATTGATGTCAGCCAAGACCACCCGAGGTCTCCCTGCTCCTTTCCCCAGCAAATCATGCTTAACCAACAGATTACTTCACAAGACATGCTTAACCAACAGATTACTTCACAAGACATGCTTAACCAACAGATTACTTCACAAGACATGCTTAACCAACAGATTATTTCACAAGATATTTTTCAGCATTTTCCATGCTTTTTGACCTCAGCTTCTTGACAGGAAGACAGTTTCACTTAACCACTCTCTCTCTGCAAGAAAAATACTTTGTCACATTCCTTGTCAGCTCTCTAAGATTTACTCTGAGACCGTGTTCCTCTTTATATTTCATTTCTCTTTAAATCAAACGATTACTACTTTTAGGAGCATATAAATTTCTATCACTTTCACCCTGCTTTCTACAGTAGTGATGCTTCAACTGTAACAAACCATCCTAGCAGACATCTCCTGCCCTTCCTTCATCTTTAGTCTGACAGAGGTTAAAAGTTATGAGCTTTAGTTCCTGTGATACAGGGTTTGAGTCCCCCAGCCCTCATTAACCAGACATAATTGCACCTGAAAAGGGACTGTGTCCATTAGGCCTACCTGATTGATAAACAGGCATTTTTATTACTGGTCACTTTCTCTGCTCACAGTTATGTGATACCATAATGTTAAAGCAACAAAGTTAAAGAACATATGGTCAATTTTCAAATTAGTTTAAGACCAGAACTCTGAATGTCGCACTCTTCAAAATCATTATACCTTGAAGGAAGGGGATACTAAAGATACCCCAATTTCAGATGTATCCCATTATATACCCTTATGCAGTTTTAAAGTTTGTCAAGTTAAACGACATTTGTGGTCTTCATAGATTCTGGTTATTAGATATTGAGCCTCAAGTGTATTTAGACATGACCATGATTTGGTAAAGTGATGGTAAACATAAACCATATTTTGGGGAGGTTATAACAAACCTACAACCATATTTTGGAACCATATTTTGGAGAGATTATAACAAACCTAATATGTTATTCTCTTCAAGGTCCATTGCCATGGTTGTTGTTACTATCCACATATCATTGCACTGTATTTAAGCTCCCACATTTTTGACCATTCATCCAAATTTGTCAAGTCACTCTCTCTTCTTTCTTTCCACATCACAAATCATCACTATTAAAGTATTTGTGTAATCTATGATGTTGGTTAAAAAGGGCCATCTGTCTACTGATCTGAGCAATATCCTGACTGCACATCCCCTTCTTCTCTGATTGAGCTGGTTTTACTGTAATGTATATTACCAACTTAGGGCTCATTCAAAAGTGTTATTTGCTTGTTAACCTTTTGTGCGGTGCTCTGCCAAATAATTCATTAATTCAAAAGCTGAAACTTAGTACCAGCAGCCTTATAAGTAACAAGATGAAATGCTAGGCAGTAGAGGTGTAAACACTTAAACAATCCTGAAAGTATGATGAACCTATCAGCAAGCTGCATCACAGGTATGGGTGTGGTGCTTAGAATTAATCCAGACTGGGTGCATGACGCATGCTCAGTGAAGATGGAGCGAATAGGACTATTAACACAACCAAGGAAATCAAGGAACATAAATGTATACGCTTCAACAACTTTTACATAAAAGTCTGTAAAAAACTGCAAAGAAAGGTGTACATCCTGTCTCAAACTAAACTCAGAACCAAATCAAAAATGGCCAAAGCAGAGTCAAAACACTATAACCAAATAAAACCACTGCCTCAGGTCCACTGACAGTACCATTCAAGCATAGACACCATTTATGAAGTGACAAATGTAAAACATCAGTGAAGATGCACAGAATGTATTAAAAAGTTGAGCACTTTTGTTCGTATAAATGTACTTCTTCATAAATTATATAACACTTTTGTTGCTCATTTTGTTTTTCTTCATGGAGTTTGATATGCTTATTCCTGGAACAAGTTTGTGGATTACAAATTCGAAGCAGATTGTGTCTCTACCTACCTCCCCCCAGCACACCAGGATGCTCACCCAGTCAAAAACACTGCTCATGTTACATAAATCCTCTGCTCTGAATACATGCTGTTGTGGGCATCCTGCTATTCAGACCAGCACATGATTCTTAATTCTCTCTCTTAGAAATAATCTCATGAATTTGTCAGTATAATCTCATTTTAGGAATGATTACAGGCATGGTCTTGTCCCAGCTTTGTCTTTATCATTTCTTTGTTCTAGAATTTGTTAAAAAGGATGCTCATTCTCATGTGTTGATCTCATCACTTCTCTGACATCTGATGGTAATTCTACTGTTCTCATATTACAAGTCTCCCTACAAAACTTATATAACCAAATGCCAAACTGACATTTGTGTTGGGGTAAAGTGCTACTCATGACTCCTATAAAACCTTATCCAAAAATAATACTGAAAGCATACACCAAACCAGGACTGTCTACATATGCAGAAACCTCTGCATGAAAATACGTGCAATCATAGGTAGGTGCTAGGCTATTGGCCCAAGGGCCTAAGTAAGCCTAGCCAACAAGGTTCCCTGGCTTACACCACCCAAGAAAGTTAATTTCCTGTGCCCCTTTCAAGCAGAGCCACAGAAGTGATCCCAGGGGTGTATTTCCTATTTTCCATCCACTCATCAAGATTTTTCTTGAAGAGTGCTAATGAGGAACTTTGCTCGACATAGATGGGTAGCTTGTTCCAGAGTATAGAAAGTCTCTGGGACAGGAATCTATCCCTCCAGTATGTCCTGTTTATTGTGGTGACAAGGTTTAGGTCCCTAGAGCATGTACCTCGGAGGAATTGGGATTTCTTAAGGTATAGCATGTCCAACAGCTCTGGGTTTAACATAGCTTTATATGTTAGGCAGAGATCTCCTTTGGAGTAGGCGATATGCTACAGAGTAAAGCTGGAGTTTTTTTGAAATGGTCAGTGTAGAGCATCTGTTTGAGGCCAGTAATCCTCTTTGTGAGGTACTTCTGCAGCCTTTCCAGCTGCTGCAGATGTCTTGTGAGGTACATTCCAAAAGGGGTGTTGTACTCTATAATGGGTCTAATGAGTGCTGAGTAGAGGGGAACAGTGACCTCTTTTTTCCTGGATGAGAACCCTTTTGTGATGAGGTGTGCCACATAGAAGGATTTCCTGACTACTGTGGAGATTTGATTATCAAAGGAGGGACAACTGTCCATCTCGGTCCCAAGGTCTCTTATCAAACATTTGGTGTTAAGTAGACTGCCATTTATGTGGTAGTTCATGGGTACAGAGCTTTTACCAAAGGGGATGACAGTGCACTTTTTGGCATTGAGCTTGAGGCCATGCCTCTGACACCAGGCTTCTGTCTCAGTGAGGCCCTTCTATAGGATGTCCACATCATTTGGGGACTAGACTATGGCTCCTAGTTTGCGGTCATCTATGAACTTCATTAGCCAGAGGTCTTCTATGTTAGCCTGTACTTCAGAGAAGTAGATACCAAACAGGAGAAGTCCCAGGACCGAACCCTGTGGTACTCCACTTGTCACTGGTTTGAAGTCAGATTTGGAGTCTGCAATTTTTACAGTGTGGGTTCTGTCGGTGAGCCAGTTGGCAACCCATCTTGCGATGTAGAGATTTATACCTAGTTTAGTGAGTTTATCTATAATTCCAGAACGGGGGATGGTGTCAAAAACCTTGGCGAGGTCAAGATAGGTTGTGTGAACCACATTACCCTCGCCTACAGCTTTGGTGACTGCCTCAAAGAAGTCAATCAGGTTCAGAAGACATGATTTGCCTTTCACAAGCCCAAACTGGGTGGGGTCCAGAGTTTGGAGGTTAACAATGTCTTTGTTTATGAGATCCATGATGATAAGTTCCATAGCCTTGCAGACCAGGCTCATCAGGCTAATAGGGTGATAGTTCCCGAGATCAGTGGTGGCTCCCCCTTTGTGGAGTGGGATAACTGTTGCTGTGCGCCATTTAGTGGGCACAAAGTCTGATGTGAGACTATGATTGAGCATGGTGCTTAGGTGAGGAGCCAGTCATTCTGAAGTTCATGTAAAATGCAGCCTTGGATGTTGTCCGGTCCCATGGATGCTGTGTTTTTGGTTTTAGAGAGTGCAGCTTTTACCTGCATAGATGTGATTACAGGGACTCTGCATTCTTCCTGTATAGATATGGGCCCTTTAGGGGGTGAGAAGGGGGTAAAGTTAGCACTGACCCTATCTGCCAGGATGTTGGCAATATCAGTTTGTTTTGTAATTTTCGTGCCGTTGTGCTGTAACTCAGAGCAGATCTGGGTGTTGCCACTGAGATTCTTGACATAGCTATAGAATGCTTTGTGGTTGCCCTTAGAATCAGTGGTGATTTTGTTTTCAAAGCTAGCTTTGGAGCATACTATAAGGGATCTCAGCTTCTTACTGAGGCTGACCAGGGAGCTCCTCCACTCATGGGATTTTACTATCTTTTGCAACAGTTTCTTCCTTCTGTTGTAGAGTTTGTTTATGGCAGGGGGCCACCAGATTGGCTTCCTTTTTTTGGAGGATAACATCTTGGTTCTGTTTGGGATAGCACAATCCATACACTCATGTAAGTGCTTATAGAGTGCATTTGTGTAGGATTCAGCAGTTGTAACTGTATTGTCCATCTGCATGGGTGTCATGAAGATCGCCACTTCTGTCTTAAGAAGCATGAAGTTGGCTTTGGAGAAATTTTTTACAGTGGTTTCCTTAATGGTAGGTGGGGATGGGATGCGGATATCTAGGGTAATTAGCTTATAGTCGGATCTGACCAACCAACGAGAAGTTGACTTAACATCTGTCACTCATGCTGGTAATGACTAGGTCTAGGATATTGTTGCCCCTGGTGGTGTGGATAAGTTTATCCAGGGCACTGGAATTTATGAATTCCAGAAAGCGTTGAGCAAAGGAGTTGGTACATGAGCAGTTTTCCCAGTTAATGGTGGGGTAGTTGAAATCGCCCATTATTAGAGTGTTTGGTTGAACCCTAATATTTTCTAGTATATCATGAAAAGAGGAGTGGGAATCCTGGGGCATGGTGGGGGATCTGTAGCAAGCTACAATTTGGATTGCAGTTTTGCCCAGAGTTAGTTGCACTTGGATAACCTGGGATGCATTATGCTGCGCAACTAGCCTGGAGGTGTGGCTATCCTTAATGAATATTGGCCGAAAAATGTGGTATGAGTTATAGCCTGGTAATACGGGGGTGCTCTCTAGATCCTTGAACCAGATCTCAGTCACTGCACAGATATCGATGTTCTCCACTTTAAGGAGTGCCTCGAGTGAGTGCATTTTGAGATTTAGACTTCTAGCATTGAGTAGCATTACCCTCAGTTTTTGCTTGCCTGTTCTTGTTACAGTGGTGAATTTGTAATTTGAACTTTGCCTAAAAAAGGCACTGTAGGGGCGGGAAGAGCCTTAGCCAGTATCTGGAATCCCAGGGGCGACAGGTGTAGGCCATCTCTGGCAAAGCATTGTGGTCTGTCGACCATGTCGTCCCAAGCAGACAGATACTGGATCCCCCTAGAATGACACCAGAAGCTCAGCCAATTGTTGAAGTCAATCATTTTGTCCATGTACTGCAGTATCATTATGGGCGATGGCAGGATGCTACTCAGGGCTAGGGTCATACCTGCTTGGGCTACAAGATCGGAGAGCTCTTCCATGTCTCCTTTCATGTAGTCCAGGGAGGTATGTCTCAGGTCATTCACACCAACATGGACAATGACAGAGTCATATTTGTACTTGTTGTGGAGTGACCCGAGTGCGTGCGTTATCAGTTCATTGTCTCCTTTTGCAAGCACACATGGCCACAGAGTGTAAACACTTCATCAGTGCTAGTTGTCAGACACTCCTTACATACTCCAGTCCTCTGCACAGCATCTTCAGTAATTTCTCAGCAATGTACTCCCTTACGTGTTGACAAGTTCTAACTAGGCTTCCTCTTGACCACTGTTCTACAACTCCAAGCAGACTAACGTACTCAGGACAGCTCCTCTACCAACCTCAAGCAGATTTTCTATTTATGTAGCAAAGCCTCTGCATCTCTGATCATTCCAGTGAGAATTTATACTTTGTAGAAAAGTCATATCTCAACAATAGTAAATCAGTTTAAAGCAGCCTTGTGTCCTGAAAAAAAAATTCTCAAAAACTATGAATTCCACTATCCTGTGCTGTCTACAAGTTTTCTGAGCATTAATTTTTCAGTTCATTTCCATTTGGTGAGTTTGTAGAAATATTAAATTATGGGATAGAGAGTCTGCCATGTGCATTAGAGAGATTGCAGCAATGAAATCTCAATAGAAGCAAAAAAAAAATGAAGGTTTTAAATTATTCGATTATGATAAAACAGTGGAAAAAATGATACGGGAATGGTAAATCACTGCATTGTATGACTAAGTATACCACTTTTTTTCCCAAAAAGTTTTTGTAAAGTAATTAGATTAGATGCTTACACTTCATTCCTAAAATGTCTCTGAACTGTTACTTACACAGTGACAAGTGCTTGGCCATTTTGACAAACATATGATATTATTCAGTTATACAACTTTGCCTACTCTAAGCAAAGAGCCATAGTCATTTATGTACTGCATACTAGCCCTATTCCACTGCGCATCTGTTTACCAAAGCCCTGAATGATACATAAATATTTGTAAAAAATAGGTCAAGACTATAGATGTGGTCTTCCCTCACTATGTAAAGCATTGTACTTAATGCATGGAGACATTTACAAACCACCCTCATCCTGATCATATGCAATTCAACTATCCAGCTCCACTGCAGTACTACTTTGTCCCTGCTGGGTAACCTATGGGACGGCAGCTGTGCACAACACAATAGTGCTGATTTTGTCAGCCCAGCAATCCCCTCGGTAGTAGGATACTTAGCATACAGTACTAAGCAACTAGCTAACAGTGTCATGATGTACAAACTCCAACACTGCCATCACAAGCAGAAAAATCCATTCTAGCAAGAGCTACCTATGGTGCAACCAAACCTATTGTAGCAGTTAAATTTGTCTTGGCACCAGCCGGTGTTGCTAGTTATCTCCCACCAGTTAAGAACTTGACGACCACCAAATATCCTCATTACCATATTACAGTACAGTAATGAGCTTAACAATAGTGTTGTACCCAATGATAGTGATACTATTACAAAAATCACAGCAAGGCACGACAACAGAGCACATACAGACCAAGAGAGATGTTCTATACTGTACTGTCATGCATCATGGCAACTTTCTGGCTAGCGGGGGAGTATTTGATACAGGAGCACTTTGTACAATGCTTTTTTGCTCACAGTTCATAAAGTGTGGCAGAGATTTGAATACCACAATTAAGAACTGCAATTCAGGTCTGTGGACAGTGTTCCAGAATGGGTGCATGCAAGACACAGTACACAGAGGGCTCTTATGCCTCTATACATCTTGTATATGAATATCAGAGCCCATCTTATTATGCATCCTATTAGAAAGTATTGCATTACACCAACATGTTTTGAAAGATTACTGCAACTATTGGAGGCCACTTGAAAAGGTTTGAGCAAACATCAGGTGGACGACTGTCTTCCTTAGAAAGGGGGGTGAAAATGCCCCACAAAATTCTCACCTCATGGTAGTGATTGGGACTTGTAGCATCCTCCAGTACTACAAACAGATCGGATTTTAAGAACGTATTGTTATCAGTAGGCATGGTGCATCTGTGCTTGTTACAGCCCTGAATGGTCAGCTCAATACTGAGAAAAGCTGAAGGAAAGGAGCAACAGCTGACCAGGCACTATGGAAAGGAGCCTCTGCATGCTAGCAACAGCCCATTCCAAGCAGAACGAACCTACCAAACTCAACAGATGACGAGTTCAATCCCCTCCTACATGTACTTACCCAGAGCAAAGCTAACATTAGGACAAATGCAAGGTCTAAGGGCCCCAAGCTGAGGAATGGATAAAGGCAAACACAAAGAAGATATAAAACATAACCAAAATATAGCCACATATGTTCTTGTTGTGTCATTTTCTCTCACTCATATGTGTATATATATATATATATATATATATATATATATATATATATATATATATGAGCGAGAGAAGAAAAAAAAGAGCTTGAACAGACAACATATTGAAGAAGATCTCTGTCTCTTTCAAAATGCTGAACAAACTACTATTTATTTTTTTTCACCTTAGCCATACAATAAAGGCAGAAGATGCAGCAAGTTCTGAAATGTTATTTTAGAGAACATATAATACAAGTAAAGAAATCTAGTGGGCAATCCATTTACAAATTTATGCCTGAATGTGGTGTCAAATGCCACTGGTATGGATTCCAAAACATCATTATATCACAGCATTGGACTGTACACAGATCTTGAGAAGGCCAACATTTCAGATATGAATCTGTGATATGGTTTTCTGAAATGAATATAGCACTTCCATGAACACAAAATGTATTGGACTTCATTCCTCAAACTACATAACAGGGGATCCCCCCATGCACTGCCTTAAATAAAATCATTTCCAAAATTGCTGCATCATGGGGAAAAGAATGCAGCGAGTTTGGGGAATCAGTAGCTCACTCACTGAATCGGCTGACATTACATTGAAGTCACATGACTGGTCTTCGGGAAGTTAGACAGTGCCCAAAATAAAATGTGAAACAGAAAAGCATTAAAACTGCAGTTATTCCATGTTTAATAGCATTCTAGACCAAATACTGAACAAGTACCCAATTAATTACTCTTCTGCTGGGACTTTACCAAACTAAGTGAACTAAACCATACTATGCCAAAAATAGTTTACTATCAAAATGTTGAATGGCAGTTGTGCAAAACTAGGATGGTTCTCAGTTTCCCTAATGCCAATCTGAAAATGCTCAAATCCACCTTAGCGAATGCTAGTATGTATTCTTTTATATGAGGTAGACGTTCCGATTGTAGTTCACACTACATTGGAGAACTGGAAAATTTACCTTTTCCTCACTTTAGTGCAATCTCGGAGTTTGTATATGTAATATGCAGGGGGGGTGAGGTGTTTTTCTGACATTTTCAGCTAAGTGAATACACAATGAACTGTGATTCTTGATAGTAAACTGTCAAAAACGTATACCTAAAAAATCATCCATATACAAGGTCTAAACCCTCTACCTTTGAGTATTAATTGAACCAAACAAAGTGCATTCAGTTGGTCAATAGACATCAACTTAGCAGTTTATATGTTCATCTCAATCATATGAGCATTTTGGTTAGACACACACAAGCGAGAAATATCAAAATATGAGTAAGTGCAACTGAATCAACAAATCATTGAGCGCACATAGCAAGGTGAGAGGTAAAATGGAAAAATGCAAAGTACTTAGAGATGACATTAGATATGTTTATTCCATTTGCCTCTTTTTATTAGGTCAGACAAAAAAAAAAATCTTCCCTGGACTTCAGTGTAAAAACCCATTACAATACAGCAAGTTTTAAGAAAATAGCAAACTAGTTGGAAAGTCTAACACCACCAGTTATGACCTGCTAGGCCTTGGCCACTTCTTCTCAAGATACAACAAAGACCATTGATGAGTGTTATTCTCCTGCTGTATAACAGTTTTCCAGGAGCCAAACGCATACAAGATGCTTATGGCTGGCTGCTAGAACAAAGGCTTCATACATTACATTTTTGTCTACAACAGTATCAGCTGTTAAAAAAACAGCGCCCAGCCTTTATGGTCCAACTACTATCTCAGTGAGGCTGGCAGCATTTTTTATTTACATCTATTTAACAAGAGCTCACACAATTGCTGTGTTCCCTCCCTATGGAAACAGACTAAGAATTCCTCAAATGTAGTGAGCCATACAAATTCAAAACATACAGACCATTCAGTATCCATAACCTTCCATCTATAGGCAGCTGCTGTCTACGGACAGCTGAATGGCTTCTTGAACAAATGGCAACCTTCCTATTTTTACTCCACATGGATTTAGAGCAGATATTAATAAAATATTTTAAGTCTCTTTAGAAGTGTGGAACATACATCCTGCCTCATGTCTCTTCATTCTAGTTCTTTAACAGTCATATATTACTGTCACAATGCTCAAATTTTCATCTTAAAACTCACCCGCAAAGCTCCCATGTCATGCATAACCTAATGTACCTCATAATGTATGCCCACCTTGACCTGGCCAAGGCATTTAAACAATATCCCATGAGTATTATAGATAAACTCACAAAAATGGACATAAACCTCTACATCACCAGATGGATAGCCAAATGGCTCATGGCTAAAACACATGTTGTTAGAGTGAGAAAATCCACATCTAGCAAGAGGCCAGTTACCAGTGGAATACCACAGAGTTCAGTGCTGGGCCCACTCCTGTTCTCAGATGTCAATGCAAATGTAGATAGTCTTTGGCCAACCAAGTTTGCTGATGACTGCAAGCTGGGAGCAATCATTGACTCCCCAAATGATGTTGCTATCCTACAGAAAGGATTGACACAGACTAGTGTGCCACGTCCTCAAACTAAATACATAGAAGTGCATAATAATACTCTCTGGGAAATCAAATACCCCTGCAAATTACAATACTGATAGGGGAAGAGTGGAGCCAGTGGTGAGATATCTGAGTCCTCAGATAGTAATCTGAACTTTGACCATCATGTGTCCACGGTGGTAAGGGAATTCTAATACATGGCTCAGCTTATAAGCAAGGGCATGGCATCCAGATCCAAGGATGTCATAGTACCATCATACTCAGCTCAATAACAGAGTGTAATGCACTCATTGGCATGTATCTCACCAGCCACCTACAACAGTTGGAGCATCCTCAGACGTTTCACACATACAACATTTTACAGGGTATAACCAACATGTCATATGTGGATCAATTAAAAGCCCCATTATTGTATTCAGTTTCCTACCTATTATGGAGGGGTGATCTGTCTGACCTACAAGGCAGTCTCTGACCCAGCTCTGATGGAAATGTTGCATATTTGCAAAACTAACTGCATGAGGGTTACCCGCGCCAAAGATCTAAACAATCTCTAACATGAATAGATCATGCTCGAGACACAGATGTGTCCCAGAGATGGCCCCTCCTCTGCAATAGGCTTCCTATTCACATGAAGCAGAGCCCTGATCATCTTCAAGTGCAATCTGGACCAGTGGATGGGAAATTGCAAATTAACTCCCTTATGGACAGAGGCAGTCTGTAAAAATAGTCAAAACCCCATTTGCTGACCCATGTTATCTTTCCCCTAAGCACAGAAAATTAAGCAAAATCCAGGTAAAACTGACTAGGCTTGTAAGGGCTCTTGAGCAGTTAGCCTAGTAATCTCCTATAAATGTATTTGAATAGCTATTGCTTACCACATGCTACAACCTTCCTAGCTAGCTCTCCAAGGACCCCTTTCACCTCCTCCTCCCTCTTACATATGACATGACCACAAAAGAAGCATAACCATTGCAAGCTAAGCACTGGCCTTGCAATTTCTTTATCATTCTTTTGCTCTGCTTGGAAAGTGACCCCAAAGTTCTGCCTGTCTAATGTAAGACACATTCAGCCGAGTTTTTTTCTGTGTTGCTACTGATCATAGGAAATATGAATATTCACAATACATGAGGAAACTATCATTATGCTCAGTGGTCTTATAACGCTAGTAGTTATTCATGTCATTGTATAAATGTTTATCTGATGTGCACTGGCACGCACGTGTGTGTGTGTGTGTGTGTGTGTGTGTGTGTGTGTGTGTGTGTGTGTGTGTGTGTGTGTGTGTGTGTGTGTGTGTTTGTGTGTGTTGTTGTCTTTCGGTTTTTCCTGGTTACGGGTCGCCACAGCAGAACTCTGGTCCGCTAATGATTGGTAGTGGATATTTACAGTGCCAAGTTGCCAGCCCGACGCCTGACCTTCAAAGAAGGCACACCCATTCACAAACGCACCTACCTGCATGTCTTTAAACTTCACTCAACCATGGGGAAGACATGCAGACTCCACACTGAAGGCGCTCCAGCAGAGAATTGAACAGGAGAACCTTTTGATGTGATATGACAATGCTAACCACTGCACCACAGTGGCCTTTATGTTTGTGTATGTATATCTCCAATGGCAGTGACAACTACATGGAATACAGGGCTTCCTGGGTTTACTCCCTAGACAGGGAGCAGGGTTTTCCCTTCTTGTTCAGTTGTTAATGAAAGGTTAGGTTAATTTGTTCTGCATTGGATGTCTAAAGGAGTAAAAAAATCACCAATCATGGTGGTTTCCTATCTGAAAGCAGGACCAGCTGTTCTTTGGGGAAACCAGGTACCTGTTCACTCACAGCAACAGCTGCACAGAATATGTTCATCTTTGGTTCTAACCACAGAATTAAAAAAAAATGAATGTCACTGTAGCAAGTATTATTTTGGGGCACTTCCCCTCTAGTCATCAGTGGGAATGGGCCTGGCCCCCCTTTTTTATGCAAAACCTGATTATGTGATTGCAAGTTAGTGAATGGGCTTGAAACTACACCAATGTCTTTTCAGGAAACACACACTTTGTCTCACTTTCCATGCAGGGGTCTTTGCTCCCACTATCATCTTACTTAGTCCAATTGACTCAGTGATCACATATCAGCACAGGTTATAATTCTTGTTTTAAGTTCATTTTTTTCAGCCCATAATAATCAGGTTTTATACAAAACAAACCCAATCAAATTAATAACTGCCTTAATGGGCCAATAGTAGCTTTCAACAATTCCATTATTGCATAGAATAGCCAAACAAAATAATGCCTTTGCAAACACACATTTTTATGAAACTTCCTTATTACAGTAAGTTATTTAAACCATTGTCACAATAGGACAACAGCATTCCTTGGGTTGAATCACATAGCCATGTGTTGGAAGTTATAATCCTGCTATAACCCACTGTCCTGGCATTGATTTCTCCCATGACGCTTGCATTACAGATTTCTTACCAGCTTTATCAGTCAAGAGCAGATGTTAGTGTGGCTATTAGCTGATTTGAAACTAACATTTTTATTTATCCATATTTGTTAACAAGGCAAGTGGGCTGATCCTGGGACCCTTTTCAGACATGACCCAGGTGTATAGCACAGATACAAGACAACCAACACCATGAAGGTATACAGCAATACTTTGGTTGCAGTAGCAAACATTGACATAACAGCCGTGTACAGCGGAGCACCATTTTGTATACAAATGGTTATGTGATTCAGACACATTTAATACCTTTGTAACAACTGATTACTAAGTGTATGTAGTTCCTACAGTTGATTTTACATCACACACCACACACAAGTGCTACAGGATTGTGTAGGCAATATATGCACATGTAGACTCTAGGCTGCCCTGGAAGATTATGTAGTTATCAACCTAGAAGGTAGGAGTGAAGAAAATAATTAGAGATGAGTAAGATGGTGAAGAGAGAGCGGTAAAGGGCAGGCTGAGAGCAGTGCAAGAAGAGAGGACAGGCAGTACAGGAGAAAAGGATGCAGCAATAGTAAAGTAAAGTAAGGCATCACTAGAGGAAGCAGAGAGGAGAAAAGGATGCAGCAATAGTAAAGTAAAGTAAGGCATCACTAGAGGAAGCAGAGAGGAGAAAAGGATGCAGCAATAGTAAAGTAAAGTAAGGCATCACTAGAGGAAGTAGAGAGGAGAAAAGGGTGCAGGAATAGTAAGATAAGTTAAGGCATCACTAGAGGAAGAAGAGAGGAGAAAAGGGTACAGGAATAGTAAGATAAGGTAAGGCATCACTAGAGGAAGCAGAGAGGAGAAAAGGGTGCAGAAATAGTAAGATAAGGTAAGGCATCATTAGAGGAAGCAGAGAGGAGAAAAGGGTGCAGGAATAGTAAGATAAGGTAAGGCATCAGAGGAAGCAGAGAGGAGAAAAGGGTGCAGGAATAGTAAGATAAGGTAAGGCATCACTAGAGGAAGCAGAGAGGAGAAAAGGGTGCAGGAATAGTAAGATAAGGTAAGGCATCATTAGAGGAAGCAGAGAGGAGAAAACAGTGCAGGAATAGTAAGATAAGGTAAGGCATCACTAGAGGAAGCAGAGAGGAGAAAAGGGTGCAGGAATAGTAAGATAAGGTAAGGCATCACTAGAGGAAGCAGAGAGGAGAAAAGGGTGCAGGAATAGTAAGATAAGGTAAGGCATCAATAGCAGAGGGAGCAGAGAGAAGTAGGTCATGTTTAAAAAGGCACACATTTCACAAATGAGACACTTTCAGAGTCACAGTTTGGCACCTGGAGGTTAGATTATGAATAAAGTAATAGTTCTACCCAAGAATTTGACATGCATAGATAAATATCATGCATGAAATAACACCGTACGGTCAGTGTTTCTCTGGTCTGTACTTCTGATGTGTATTATTGCTCTAAATATTTTTTCCCCACTTTGATAAGTGAGCGATTTTGTCTTCCTTTCTCCAGTAGAGACCTTGGGAGATTAATGTTCCAGAAAACAAAGGGGTCTATTGAGTATATAATGAGAAGTGCATACAAAGAAGAACAGAACACATTATGCAAAGTTAAAATCAAGGAATATGCTTCGCATGTGCAGGCTAAAACACATGAGTATGCAGACAGGGCACCTTTAAACAGAGAACTACACCAACACCACCACAGTAAAGTAATATACAAAAGTCAGTGATATAAAAATAAACCTCAGATGAGCAGTTATGCTGTACTGCATTCTAAACAGGGGTGTTTCATGACGAGTATAGTCCAGTGCTTCCACTAGTCAAAGTGTTCTTAACTCATTATAACTGAGTACCTAGCGTTGACAAAATGCATGCTGTCTGTAAAGCTATTCTTTTCACCTAGCCAATTGTATTGCTCTCATGGTCCACCTTAAAGATGATGTTAGTAAGCAGACCCCCCGAATAGATGTTTGGACTCTCACTACACCCCAAACAAGACAGGGGTGACTAGCAACCTAACAGCTAGCAGTGCTTACCAGGGAGGGGTGGCAGTAACTAGGCTAGGGGAGGGGGTTAGCAAAGTCTCACTACAGGACAGACATCCAAGGAAGGACAGGAAATGCAGTTTCTATCTTAGGAGGAATGAGCCCAGCAGGAACTGCAGAACACTTCCATTCTGGAATTGAGAGTATGTGAAAGTATGCACACTGGCTCCACATTGCAAAAAATTGCAGCCTGCTTTCTAGCTAATGTCAAGATGTTAGAAGCATTAAAAAAATCTAACCCCTAGTTGATGATACAGGAACATGAGACCCAGGGTCTGTGGCTATCAAGAGTCCTAGGACACAGGGAGATTGTATTTCTCAATAGGGAATGGAGGGGGGGGGGCTTGATAGTAACTCTCTGCAACTTGGGGTCCAGTCTTCTTGCTAACCATTCATTCCATTGTACACATATCTACTAATCTATCACTTTTCTGAAGGATCCACAAAAGAACTAGAACTGAGAACTAGACTGCATATCAAGCCAAGCTTCATTGTTTACTTATTTATTTATTAATAATGATTTACTACGTACTCATCGAGCCCCCTTTTTTCCTGTTTCAGATCTGTGGCTGCGTTATATTATCACTTGGAATCTACTTGCTAGTAGAATACAACTACGGCGCCCTCTTCCCATCATTGCCGTCTTTGTCTTTTGCCAACATTCTGATCATTGTTGGCGCTATTATTTTGGTGGTGGCGTTCCTTGGATGCATGGGTTCCATAAAAGAAAATAAATGCTTGCTGATGTCTGTAAGTATATGGCATTCAACAATTTTGTCTAAAAAATCTTAAATGTACTGTGAAAAGTTTGTGAAGAATGTCTGAGGATCTCAATATACTTACCTGAACAACTGTCATCCAAACGTGCTAGGAATATAGTTTACAGGTTAATACCATATGTTTTAAATAAAGGGCAACATGATAACCAGGGTTTGCACCTGGATCCTCCACTTCTAAGTCACACCACTTCGAAAACTCTTAATTAGGCTAGCTCTTTCAGGACTGAAAAAGAGCACTGTAGAATGGGATAGTAAAGAATGGATGAATAAGTGAACGAACCCAGGTGAAAGGCTCACATAGTATAACAGCTGCTGCTGGCTGTGCTGCAAACTTTCAGATGGTCCACTCAGTTAATTATTTACTTTTCAGATTGGTAAACAATGTTAGCAACCTCAGTTTTATGTATTTCCTAAGTAAATGTTTTAATCATAATCTTGAACAGATATTCCTAACATTGCAAGAAACTGAGTATTTATCTTTGTATCTTTACAGTTTAATCAGTCATTTATACATAATATGCTAATCTCTCGGCATTAAATGTAGAGCAGCTTCAAAAACATGAGACAGAAATCTGTAGTACAGGTTTTTTTTTTTTTTTAAGAATAACTTTTCTAAGAAAAATGGGCCACTCTTTCTTAATGATAAATTGCACTTACAGAAAACTCTGGAATATTTCTAAAGTGGAAAAATAACGGTTATACTTTTACAGGCAACAATTAGTTTCAGTACTTGAAGCACAGAATGGGAGTCATTAGCATTACTGCCTCACACAACTTGGGTCTTCAGTCTGGTTTGTGGCTGGAGTACCTTCTAGCATCTCTGGTTTTTCTCCCACTTCCCAAAGTCATACAGTAAGTGAACTAGATATCCTCCAGATTGCATGTACACCTATGGACATTGTGTGAGTGAGAATACCCTGCAGTAGCCTGGCACCACAGTCAAGAGGAGCCTTTATCTGTTGCACCCACTCAGTGCTAGAACATATAGGTTCATAGGTTCATAGGTTCATACTAGGCTATCTGCCCTAGGGCATTTATAAGCCTAGCAAGAATGTGTTTGGCTTTCGCCACCCATTTTAAATTTATTTTGCTATGCCCTTTTTCGAGGTTAGTATACTGTGCCTCTGTCTAACAGTGACACAGAAGTGATACCCGGGGTAAACCTACGATCTCCCATCCACTCATCAAGATTCCTCTTGAAGAGAGTCAATGAGGGACTCTGCCTAACCTGGACTGGGATTTTATTCCAGAGTGAAGGGAGCCTCTGGGTTATGAATCTGTCCCTCCAGCATGTCCTATTTATTTCAGTGCTGAGGTTCAAGTCTCTCGAGCGCGTAGCTCGATGGGATTTGGATTTTCTGAGGTGCAGCATGTCCATTAATTCCAGGTTGGACTGGCTTTATACGTCAGGCACAGATCACCTCTGAACAGGCGGTATGCCACTGAGTAGAGCTGGAGTTTCTTTAACCGGGCAGCATATGGCATCTGTTTGAGCCCTTTGATCCACTTGGTGAGGTACTTTTGGGGTCTTTCCAGTTGCTGCAGGTGTCTGGTAAGGTACATCCCAAAAGGGGCATTGTACTCAATTATGGGCCTGATGAGGGATGAGTAAAGAGGCACGATGATCTCCCCTGATCTAGATGTGAATCCCTTCATGATTAGGTGGGCTATATAAAATGTTTTTCTAACCACTTTGGCCACGTGGTTGTCAAATGAGAGATTGCTATCAACTTGGGTCCCCAGGTCCCTAATTACTTCTTCTGTACTTAATGGATTACCACCTAGGTGGTAATTTGTAGGCACTTTGTTTTTGCCAAAGGGGATGACTATACATTTTTTGGCATTTAGCTTGAGGCCATGGCTCTGGCACCAGTTGTCTGTTTCTATGAGGCCCTTTTGGAGGATGCTTGTGTCGGCTGGAGAGTCGATTATGGTGCCCAGTTTGCAGTCATCTGCGAACTTGGTCAGCCACAGTCCTTCCATGTTGGCCTGTACCTCCGAGAAATATATACCGAACAAGAGAGGTCCCAGGACTGAGCCTTGTGGGACACCACTTGTAACTGGTTTGGAGTCTGACATGGCTCCAGCAATTCTAACCATGTGGGTTCTGTCCTTGAGCCAGTTTGCAATCCATCTAGTGACATAGGGGTTTATATTTAAGCTGGTGAGCTCATCTATAATGCTCGAGTGGGATATTGTATCAAAGGCTTTTGCGAGGTCCAGGTAGGCTGTGTGGACCACCTTCCCCTCATCAATCACCTTGGTGACTGTTTCAAAGAAATCAACCAGGTTTAAGAGGCAGGATCTGCCCTTAACAAAGCCAAACTGGGTAAGATCCAGTGTCTGTAGGTCCCCAATATCTTTATTTATGAGGTCCATGATGATCCTTTCCATAGCTTTGCAGATCAAGCTAGTCAGGCTTATGGGGCGATAGTTTCCAGGATCCGTTGAGGCACCACCTTTATGGAGAGGGACCACTGTTGCTGTACGTCACTCTTTGGGCACATATCCTGTAGTAAGGCTGAAATTGAACAGTAGTTTTATGTTTGGTTGCAACATCCCTGCAATCATATAGTGGGTTAAGAGTGTGGTCAGAGAACAAATGAATGAACGCATAATACTTCTTCTTCTTTTTCTACTTCTTTCGGCTTTTCCCGGTTAGGGGTCGCCACAGCAGATCACCTGTCCGCTCAGGATTGACAGTGGAGTTTTACGGTGTTGAGTTGCCAGCCCGGTGCCCAACCTTCCACAGAGGGCACACACATGCACACACTCACACCTAGGGTCAATTTAGAATGTCCAATCCACCTACAGCCTGTCTTTGGGATGTGGGAGGAAACTTATTTACATTTCTAATATATTTTGTAGGTATGGTTTGTCTTTGCAGCAGTGACTAGACTTGAATGTTTTTTTGTTTGTTTGTTTTCCCTGTGTCAGTGACACAAATAGTAGTACACTCACCTTTACTGCAAAAAGCTGTGGGCTCTGTTCCCACACCAGGCAGATTGATTGCTGACACTGTAATGCAGTATAAGAGGGAAGCTAAACTTCCGAGTGTGTCGCCTCTTCAAATGAGATGTTAAACCAAGGCCCCATCTGCCTGAGTTGATGACAGCTCATTTAGATGTAAAAGATTTCACAACACCAATCAGAAAGGTTAGGGGGAAGTTCCCAAATGCCCTGGTCAAATTTCCCCCAGCAGTATAAATACCACTTCAGTTTCACCTGCAAAAAGGCTACCAGTCTACTGGAACTAAACCAGTCAACAAAAGCTAAATAAAATTCTGAAGTCCCTTTGTTCTCTTTGAGAGTAATATCCATTTGTCTGATATACCATTAGCAAAATGTAAAGACTTCTCCATGAAGATGAGCAGCACAAAAAGATGGAGTCAATGGAAACGTTTTATGTCGTCACGTTTATTAGAACTAGCATATAGAATATAAAACAGAACATACTGGATGTCGCCTACTTCTATTTTCAGCTGGGACGGTGGTTATTTCCATAGCCAAAGGCAAATGGAATGGACTGTATGCTGGCAAGCATGTTAAATGAGTCTCCTAACTCTTCTTCGTATTTTAGTGTGTAACTAGGAGACTAGCTTTTTCACAAAGTAAACGTCTGCATACTGAAACCAGGGCAAATATCACTTGGTTTTCATGGAGCTGTAAGATCAGAAGACACGGAAACGCATTTGTAATAAAATGTACATCTGTTTTAACAGTTGCCTAAAACAGTTGGGATTACACAGAAAGATGTAGCCTACCTGCCTTGATAAATACTTTTTCTCTTAGCCTTCATTTCCAACAGCATTAATGGGAGAGAAAGCAACACCCACAGTATCTGTGCACCAACTTCATGGTTGGCAGAAATTTTTAACTACACATTCTGTAACCATCGGATACATTAATAACTCTCTGGCAGTGATTTGGAAGCATTACAAGTCCATGAAATGAAGGAAGAACACCAAAAAAAAAGAAGTACAGACCACGGTCTTCCTTGCAATCAGTCATTTATAGAAGCTAAAATGACTTCAAGAAACAGCCTACCACTGTATAACACAATTTGAATTTAACCACCTGCAACTGTGTTGCTTTCCCACCACATCCATTGGCCTGTAAAGCCATTTAGGGAGGGCTTTGAACAATCCCCAGGCTTCATCTGCAAACACCAAGTACGAGGATTTTTTTCTTTTGTCCCTTCAGAAGTTTAATACCATAATCATGTTGGAAGGCTTCACCTCAGTCATATTGCCCTTGTAATGAATTAGGCAAACTGCTCTAGTTTTTTTCCCCATGAATGTTTTACTGTATATTTTGTTATTGCAGTTTCTGTAGCGTATATAGAACTGGTGTGGGTCAGTGTCTTACAATAACCAAAATATATACTGATAAGTGGGCAATTTTATTTTTAATAGCAAATTTTGTCAAATATTTTTCTTATAAACAGAATGGGATGAATACTCTTACTGATTTACTATACACCTATGCATAAAATAAATAAATGGGTGTTGGGAATCAGCATATGCAACAGACAAATGTTAATTAATCATCCAAACAATGTTTCTCTTGAACCATCTACCATGTACCTAGAAACTATGTCCCTCATTCTTATACAGCTATTTTTGAAGGACTGTAGACAGCTGAACTTTACCCTCTCGCTGAAGAGCTTATGTTTATCCCATCTGCTCCCCTGTCTACAATATCACAATTATTAAACTGTAGTACACATTTTATCTGCCTACTGGTGAAGACTATATGCAGTCCTAGAACATTCTGCAAATATCCTAGTCCATCCCATAAAAACAAATTATTTCCAGTGTAAAAAATAGTAGGAGCCTCGACCCCCCCCCCCCCCAAGTTCAGCCCTTCCCACATTAAAGGTTTTAAAATAACAAATAATGCATGGAATAGGTTTAAAGAACTGACTAGTTCTCATTTACTACTCTTCAGAAAAAAGTGAAAAACTCTCACCTAAGAAACCAGAAACAACTTTTCTGTAAGACTAAACTCTTCTAGATGGAAGTAAATATCTAGACAATAGACTACTTATGTGTCAACTTGCTAACATCCCAGTAAAGGCAGATCCCTGCTTTAACCACTGCTGTCTTGCTGAATTGTTTGCATCCCACACCTGTGTGTGGTATCTACTCCACAGTTTATATTCCCAGGGCTATTTGCTCTCCCATATTCCAGAACAAGGCAAGTAAAAGATCGCCCTCAAAAACGTTCCAGCAGTTTTCACTGTCTTCATTTCACTGTCCGCTCAAAATCTGCATTTTTTAAATGATTTTAAGACATTACATTTTTCTGCTAAAATTATAAAAACTGCTTACATGTTTAGTAGATATAATGAAGACTGGCAAAAATGTAACAATTTATAGTATATGGTAAGGGAAGCAATAGTGAGATTGTTTGTCTGGTTTCATCAATCGTAGCAAAGTGTTAGTGTTGTTGAGAACATGAACCCTGACTTAAATGACCGATAACTTTACAAGGAGAAAGGAGTAAAACACGTGGTGTGACAACAGATGAAAATGTCCACATTCAACTTAGTGAGGCAGTGTCCAGTTTTGTTGTGTGCGTGGCTGTTTCCCCTGCTGTAAATAAATCATCCCAAAAGGATTTTAATGTTACGGTACATGAAATGTATATGACTTGACTCTTAAAAATGTTGACCGTGATGAGAGGAGCTGGAACCTTTGATTCCATGCATATTTATGTGATCAGCTGCATAAAGAGCACACATCAAACTCTTCACTAGTGGTTTCTTTCATGAAGGCTATGTCCTTATCATAATTTTTGGAAATATTTCTTCTCGTGTACTACATTTTCTGGATTTAAAGGGTTGTGGAATTAAATGTTACTGCTGAATGCATTGTCTGGCAAGGCAACTGTTCATTAATAGATTTATTAACAAACATTTAAGCAGGATAGACACAGTGATCACTAGGTTTCCACTGTAACCTGTTTGAAGTGGATCACCTAGATAAATGTCTAGCATCACTAGTGCCAGATGCTGTCCCAAGACCAGGCCCCAGGGAGGGGAGGAATGAGTGCGGGGTGGCTCTAACCAATCTGGCATAGCAGCCCTTACTGGAGCATGTCAGGGAACAGGCACTCCCTCATATCAGGGTCATAGGTGATTCCATGCATGATGAACCAGAATCCTACATCACCACTAAGGAGAGGGCTTAAACTGCATAAGTAAAAATATCCTAATGGATGCCAGAATGATAGGTCCACAGTTGTCTCTTACTTCCCAGGGAATGAACAGTCTGGGAACAGCTCTCACCCCATGAGGAATGAATAGGCCAAAAGATCACCGGGACCTAATGGTCAGCTGGTAGTAGGGCTCCAAAAACTAGAATATAATTAAAAAAAACAGATTGAAAGCATCTATACATGATATCACATCAGTTTAATAAGTTATGTGGTTAATAGAATCATATAACAGACTATTAGGAGTATCAGAGTTGTGTACTGAAGACTATGATTTTTGCAGTATTTTTCCATATCTTTTATAATGCTTTCTGTAATTTTCTAGAAGCATTTCCTACAATCACCTAATCATCTTCTGGAGCATGTTGACACATTTGATTTCAAACCTTTCTATTTACAGAAAGCTAATAAATTATTAAAGAAAGCACCCTCTTATTTTATACAAGAAGCCAACATCTTTTCTCAAAAAATGTAAAGGGCTGTACATGTTCATTGTAACTCCTGGCCAACATTTTCTGTGCTTTTAATCAATTCTGACATGCCTTGACATATGGAAAACTATACCACTTACCTGCAAATAAATTATATATATATATATATGTATATGTATATATATTTATATATATATATATATATATATATATGTATATATATATATATATATATATATATATATATATATATATATATATATATATATACACATATATATATATATATATATATATATATACATACACATATATATAATTACACACACACCGTTAACTGTTTTTATGAAATATATTTTTAATATGCAGTTCTTTAATTCTCAGTGGCTCCTTCATCTGCACCTGATAGTCCCATTTGTTCTCTGTGGAAGAGCTGGACCAGGCTAGGCAAAAGCCCTATGGCCCATTCATCCCTGTTCAGTTGTCCCACTTGTTCCACAGTGGCAAGAGTCAAATGGTAGGAAGTAGGCCAGTTCGCTGTTCCTGCAGAGTGACCTACCCCTGCCCAGCTGAGTACCTGCTTCCTTGCTGTGATAAGGTGTGCTGCACCGCTGCTGTCAGCCTTAGTGAGTGTACTTCCTCAAGATCTCTGGGATACATGCATATGCACATTGGCAGTAGCTGCCCATAGGCTGCAACACCTAGTTCTTCTAATAGGTGGCACACCAGTGGTGAGCCACAACCACCTCCCTTTCCCAGTGGTGGGCAACCTGGCAGTAGCAGCTCTCCCTCTGCCTGCATCATACTCAGATTTGTATCCTTTTACACCACAGAACAAAATGTACTTTTTTTCTATGAACAGGAAATAGGCCATTTTTTTATGTTATGGAAGCATTTTTTTTCTTTCTGTCTTGTGAGTGGATCAGTGTCAACTGACTGAGAGCCACTCACCTGAAATTGCAGTAGCGGGCAAATAAATAATTAAATAAATAAATGTCCTACAGAAACCTCTTGATTGGTTTTCCCCATCATCCCATTGGTGAAATAAACCCAGAGTTGATTATATTAAATTAGTTGTGCAAAGCAGGGTGTCCCCTGCACAGAGCTGTGGGGAACTTTACTATAACAGAAAAACATATTCAGTTTTCTTGGCTTAGACAACTTGTTTTGTCTGGAAGTGCTTTTTGGCCTGCTGGTTCTCAGATAGGTAACTTAGATCCTCTGTAAAAAAGTGAAAAAAAAAGGAAAGGGATCCTTAGTTTTGAGCATGTCTCAAATTAGCGCAATTTCAAAGTCTGGTTATATGCAGCATCAGCAGCCTCATTGCCTGTGACTAGAGGGTTATCCCAAGGCTTGGTTCTGCTGTTTACATTGTATATCAACTCCCTCACTTACAACACCCTTAGTACCAACCTCTACAGAGAGTTTATCTACTAAAAATTTCCAAATAATGAAACCACCAGCTTGTCTCTTTACACATCTGGCTTACTAAAAAGGAATATTGCATAAATACTACAAAAACTGAGGACATGCTTTCTAGAACATAGGCTAGGTTAAATTAAGTTCCTAAGAGTTGTATCATTTCCAAACCTCAGCTGGGGTACAGTAAGATGGTTTGTGATTATAAATATCTGGAGCTTGATACAGACTCTGCCCTTTCTTTTACTGTTCACCTACAGAAAATACAGACAGGAGTATAGTATGACTGTGTGAGGTACTCACCATAGCAGTAGATAAATAACCACCTTGCTTTGCTTTCAATCTTAATAACCTATGGGTTATATCGACTATCCCTGTCATTCAGCCATCATCTGTCCAAGTACTGATCATGTTTTTTTGGCTGGCTCTTGAGCATTTTGTATGCAATGTGACTTTTATCTGGTACTTTTGCATACATGAGAGACAGCAGAGGCCACATCACTTCATTTTTCAGAGACACAACCCCCACTTTATATATTTTTGGAGAATGACAACACCCAAGATGTCAATCTACCACCTGTATAAAAGCCATGGTTCCATCTGCCTAGATGAGGCCCAGTAGTCTGTAAATCACTTAATCGCTCAATCTGCAGTCACACACACTGTCATCCAGACCATTGCATAAGAAGAACATGAAACTGACCATGGACTATAAATCAGAGGAGTAGGGGGATGGTAGGAGGGAGATACTAAAAAGAAATCTGGAAGGATTGCTCTGGTGAGTACCTCACATATCTGTAATGTTACACTTCCCTCCTTCCTGTGTTTTCTTCCTTTCAGTCTTCTTCGCCTATGGGTAGCATATCCAGATATGCATCAGAAAAGATGGTAGACTCTGCCATGATAGTAGCACTAAGTAGAACATTTGCCATCATCTGTTTATCCTCTATAGAAGGAAAGGCATCAGATATCTCCCAAGTTCAGTGAATGTCATTCTAATACTTTCTAATAAAAAGTAAGATAAATGCTTTAACTGTTAAGTATCTGACGAGTGAATCATTTTACTATATACTTTAAAGATTGCATCATTTTTGTCTAAACTTATTTGCTTACTACAGTTAGTGGATTCCATTAACCTTCTCTATTTTTGTTGAGATCCTCTTGAACAACTGATGTGCAGCCTCTGAAACTCTGCACATCTTATCAAAAAATCTGAAACTTCTTGAGAAAAATGTGAATGTTTATTGTAATACAACAGAAGATGTGTGTAATAGAGGAGAGGGAAAGATGAAGATGAAGGCACACATTTGGTTAACTTGTACCAAGAGTTTATTCTCAGAAACAGCAATAAATACTCATTCAGAATGCTTGGACATTAACTGTAAAAATAACTTAGGATAATATAATTAATATATTCTGCTGAAGCCTTCTCATCCAATATATTTTCCAAATCATTAGCTTCATCACACAACTCAATGCCCTTATTCTCCAAATCACAAATGTGGTAGGAGGTAGGGAAAGACCGGAAGAAAAAAAAAATTCTTTGCAATAACAATGTCACTGAATTTATTTTACTAAAACTCAGACTGTGTATTTTCTGACATTTTATTTTAAACAAATGTATATTCATTAAGGCTGCTATTTAGAAAGTTCTGAGCAACTGAATAACATATTTTAATGGCACTATGCACAGCTAGGGACTGAGTGAGTGATTCCCTAAAAATAGCCCCCCACGGAACTATTATTTCTTCATTTTAATTAATGGACTCATACATGATAAAACTGCTGCACCAGTCTGCAAGAGCAAGTTTAGACACTATGGAAGACAAAATATTTCAAGAACCCAACATCTCATGTAGGTCACATTAAGCACTGTAACTTAATCAGTTAGGACCACTTTTTACGCCATTGAGTGGCTAGCCCAGACACAGTAAGCAGTCTGTGATCCATTGATCTCCTATTTAGAAGATGCCGTGCACCATGGCTGATGCCCAAAGCAGTTCGTCTACACAATTCTTCTCCCAAAAAGTACCATCAAGAATCTGTGCAGCTGCCCACAATGCCATTCTTGGGTGCGTTTGAGGTGGACACATTCAAGATGTGTTTGGAATGTGGGAGAAACTCCATAGAAGCATAGGGAGAACATGCAAACTCCACACAGGTGTTAGCTGAAGGTCAAGATTCAGCCTTGTACATTCTAGATCAGCGGTGAAGACCTTAACCACTATGCAAACTGTGCCTCAAATCGAAAGCAGATGGAAGAAGTATTTCCTGCAGCTTCTGAATAAAGAAAACCCCAGAGAAGCTTCACTGCCCCAGACATAGACTACGATGAAAGAAGAAAAAGAAGGAGAGGAACCCACCCAAGAAGAAGAAAGAACAGTAAGGTCATAGCAGATATGATCAAGATGCTGAGCATGTTGGCCATCTGGGATATGCCTTTCTGTCTATACTGCTGTGAGGACCCTCTGGATCCATTTCTCTCCTAATTCACTCAATATCTTAATCACATCACAGATTCTGATGACATCCCTTGCTGTCTTTTGAAGAGTCTTCCTCAATACTTACTATTCCCACATCACTTCTAGTCTATCCTGCCCACACCCTCCCAGTAGTAGACTCTGGATTCCAAGACAAGTGGCTCTACTGCACTGTCCTTTTATCTCATCTCCTGGATGCACAGAATATTTAACCTCCATCTTACCATCATGTCATCCACTTCCAAGTTGCATCTTATCGATACACCTGTACTGAGTGTAGTAATACTTAGCTCATGTTCGGAAAGTTGATTGGTTTTATGTTTGTCACTCAACAGAACTATCCCAGGTAACCCAAGATGGCCAGTTGGACACCAGCCAGCCAGTAGCTTAGTGACCCAGATCTGTTTGGCTTTATGGTGGGTACGCACTTGCCAATATTCATATACAAGATGTATAGAGGCATAAGAGCCCTCTGTGTACTGTGTCTTGCATGCACCCATTCTGGAACACTGTCCACAGACCTGAATTGCAGTCACATATATCCCTCCCAGCACTAGTATGGGTTCCTGGTGTAGGTCGGAGTGGGACAGGTCCTTAACCCACTTAACACCAGGCAATTCACATGCCTATTTTTGGCACCATTAGTTAAAATAATCACCTAGAGCCAAGTTTACACCATCACGTGGCTAGCCCTGACATGGCACACAGTCTTTGATCCATGTTCTCCTGTCTAGAGCACAATGTGCACCACCACTGATGTCTAAAATAGTTGGTGTATACAACTCTTCCCCTTATTGGCACTACCTAGGCTCTATGCTACTACCCATGCCTCGATTCAGTTTTTGAGTGAGTTTGAGGTAGAAGCACCCAATGTGTTTTGGTAAAGTGAGAGGAGCCCCACAGAGACAGAGGGACAACATGTAAACTCCACACAGACACTGGCCAGAGGTCAGGATCGAACCTTGCATTCTGTGCACTGGAGACGAACACTTTAACTATTATGCCAGCTCTGTCTGTGACCCTAACATCTGGTCACTGTCTATATAGAGTTTACATGTTCTCCTCATGTCTGAGTGGGTCTCCTCCCAAAAATATGCTGGGTTTTCCCTCCTCATGGAATGAAGGTACCCAGTTCAAATTCAGTCCAATCAGCTAAACCTGCTAGGTCTGACAAAAAAGTGCCTAAAATAAACAGAGTCATAGGCAGTAGAGTCTATGTGGTGCCTAATGAAAAAAGGGTTGTGTGGACTACCCACTTTAGGCATCAACTGTGGTGCTGTTGATTGCAGAACATGAATTGTGGGCTGTGCACTATGTCATGGTTAGCCACTCAGTGGTGTAAAAATTGTTTCTAGGGATTTGATCAAGTTGACTAATGTTATCAAAAGAAGGAGCATGGATATTTACCAGTGGTAAGTGGGCTAAGGACCTGATCAATGCCAGAAATCCATGCTAATGATGGGAGGGGTCTATGCACCACTATTGGCCAGGATGTGCCATAAGGCCCAGTAACTCTGGATCATAAGCTACTAGCCAGTGTCCAGTTGCCCACACTGGGTTACTTGTGATAGCTGTCTTGAGTGGAAGCTGGACATTAATCTAATAGAGCTGCAAAAGATAAATTAAGGACTGCAATATTGAATATACGATTTGCTGCTTGAAGTGAATGACATGATGGTAAGAAGTAGACTGGATATTCTGGAAACAAGATGAAAGTGTAGTGGTGAAGTTTTAGGCTTGGTATACAGAGATACAGTGCCATGGGGGGCAGTAACATGCCTAGGACAGGTGGGAGGGGCCCCATGTACAAAGTACTGGGAGAGCAATCATCTGATCCCGGTCACTGTTTAATGTATATTGGATTCTAAAAACCAGCATTGCATTCATGGTCAAACCCAATGGTAGCTCATGATATTGGACTGCAGGACTGCAGCCCTCCCAGCTGTGAACCACAAAGGTATAGTCCTACAGTCCTCCATACAAAGTAAATCCAGACGGCTGCCTTACCAGTCTGGATTCAGGAAGAAGGAAGCAGACTGCTGATTCCTCAGAGGTATATGCAGTGCTAACCACGTAGACTGGAAGGGGATTGGACTGCAGAGTCAACAGTTTTGGACCATTTCAGGAAAGAGCTGAGAAACCATAAGTGTGCATTCTGGCACAAATGCAGGCTGCAGGAGCTTAGAAAGCTATTGAGTCTTGCAGGTACATCTGTGGATTTTATCAGTGAAAGCAAGCTGCTTGTTGCAGGTATGGCTGTAGATTTTACTTTGCAAAGCAAACTGTGGATTTTATCAGTGGAAGCAATTTCTATCATAAACACAGGATGGAAAGCTGAGCATTTGGCAGGTATGAGATTCAAGCTGCTCATTTGGCAGGAGCTTTGCTGGTATGAGATTCTAGGTGTGTGTGTGTGTATAATACTTATGTTGGTGTGTACTGGTGGCTAGAGAGAACTCAGAATACCTGCTGGTGGTGATTGAACCCTGTACCTTGGCTACAGGTAACAAGAGCCTGAATTCCCTACCCACCACCATTTGTGAAACATTTGGAGATTTTTGCCTCATATTTTGTTCTGTTCTGTTCCTTGTAAAATCTGTGGTTTCTGAGTTTTTAATTCCTTACATAGTTGATGGTGCAGTGGTAGCATTGTTGCCTCACATCTAGAGGATCTCTGGTTTGATTCTTGGCTGGGGTGCCTTCTGTGTGGAGTCTGCATGGGCCTTCCTGTGTTTGTGTAGGTTTACTCTGGTGTCCTCCCATGTTACAAAGACATGTGTCTGCAGTATTTCTCCCAGGGCCTCTACTGAAAATTGGCTTTTGTTCCAAGTCAGACTTTTCTGGTTAACAAATGTTAAATAAAATTGACAGCCATTTGAATTTCAGACTTCATATTCTTCAGAAAGTACATAGTAACACAACCTTTTATTCTAACAATTTTCTAAGTGTATAAGATGAATATTTGAAATTTGTCCCTATTTGTGGGACTGTATTCCCCCATTATTGGCTTTGTCCAGGTCTTTTATCCTAAGAGGTTGACACCTATGGTAAGAACTGAATTCACTAAATGGTAGCCATTTAAGTTTCAGCCTTCCTCTTTTTCCTCAGCTGATTTGGCATAGTGGTATGTTGCTCTGACTGTTTTGCACAGGGTCCTGGGTTCAAGCCTTGGCAGTGAAATGCATTGTGGTAACATGGCATTTTATTCTAGCAACTTTCCAAGATTATACAAGCAATGATTAAAATGTGTCCCTGGTCTTTGGGCTTTTGTCCCTCCCCAATACATTTTGGCTTTTTTCCATATTTCTTGTGCTGCAAAGTTGAGAGATACAGCTGAGTGTCGAGTAGATTTTACAAGGAGCTGAGAGCTGCAGGGGAAGAAATGTTTAGTGCTGCTTATGCTGAGATTGCTCGCATTGTTAATAGCACAGCAGGTAGTGTATTTGCTTCTGATGCAGAAGGCTGTGGGTTCTAGTCTCACAGTATGTAGATGCATTGCTGATATTGTACTGTTTTGTAAACGGGGTAGATGCTCCCGTCTTGAGAATGTCCTCTTTGGTGAAGATACCTAGTAACTATGAACCTGTCTGTTATTTGCCATCCATTCCCTATTGCAATATTACTAGCTTATCATTTTTTAAATGTAATACAGACAGTTTATTCCTTAAGGGCAACAGGCACTTTATTTGCAGATTATCAATAAAATATAAAGTTGTTTGCTAGCAGCAACCTCTTCATTAGTTACAGATCTTTTTAATGTGGAATTATTTAGATGACTTTTACTTCTGCAGAAATTGTGCATATTCACTGATGCAGGTGGATTGTAGAAGTTTGAGTAGACTTTTATGACGGAAATATTCTCAACTGGGCAGTTTTGTCATTATTGGTGCATGCATTTTGTTTCATTGTTTACTGGAAAAATGTTCAAAACGATAAATTTAAAACAACCTCTAACAATTGTACTGTATTATACAAGGAAAATAATTTAATGCAGTCAGGAAGGTGCATCACAGAACACATGTATGTTTTGTGTGCAAGAGGCCTATCATTTAAAAATAGCCCAAAGTTAATCTTTATCTGCTACTAGCCAAATGTATTTTCTTTGGATGTGGGTTTCAATGCTGTTTCAATGAATGTGAGTTTCAAGGGCAGAGAAGTTTTAATGCTAAGTCTGTTTTCACTATGAGACTGCATTGCTTTGTTTAGCAGATGTCTTAGTGTTTGTGTTCTAAAATGCAAAATAAAACATTCAATGAATTCCAAATCATCATAGAAGTAAAGCAGTATGTACATTAGTGTTTATGGTAAATGGGGTGAAATAGCCAAGTAATGGTTCATTGGAATGGCTGCAGGGGGGAGGCTCTATTCGACCATGATTTTGTGAGGGGGAATGGCGGCAACCTCAAAGACAGCCCCGGCTGAACTATACCTCCTAACCGTCCAGATTTTCACAGAATGAATATATTTAGTTTCTTATTTTTGGCTTGTTCCTCATAAAATTTGTGGTTTTCTGGCAAATCATTTAGGAATTAAGTCATTGAATAATGACAGACGCTGAGTTTCAGACTTCATAACCTTTAGAAAAATGCATGCTAAAGCAAGACCTGTTATTCTATTAACTGTCTCGGTTTATACAAGAGCAATTTTTAGTACTGTTTATATGCTCCCCCAATATATTTGGCCTTGTCCAGATTTCCTTCATTAACAGGTTGAGAGGTACGTGCAAATAAATTGCTTTATAGAATTTGGTATATCCAAACTTCTCAACAGTCCCAGATTTTGGCTCAAAATGTTGCCCTTCCCCTAATAATCCCTCCGCAAAATAGCAATTTTGGAAGAAAACATGGAGGGTTTACAATTAATAAATAGCTGTAATAATTATAGATTACTTTTATTTGAGAAATGCATGTAGATTATTTTATTTTGTCAGCTGCTCAAGTTAGCAGTACTAATATTAAAAAAAAGTGTCCCTTCTTTGACAGGTTTCCAGCTGTATTGTGTGGCTATTTTATATTTTTGCATCACATTTTTGGTCCATTTTTCATAAAATCGTGTTTTTTTTGGCAAATTCATGGCAAACCATTAAAGGCTGAAGTTAGAAAATAATGACAGACATTTGAGTTTCAGATGTCATACCCTTCAGAAAATTCATACTAATGCAAAACCTACTATTCTATTATCTTTCTAAATTTATAAGAGCAATATTTAAAATTTGTCCTTATTTTTGGGCTTTTGTCCCACTTCTATATATGGATTTGTCCAGATTTCTTGCTCTGAGGTTAAGAGGTATGACAAATGTGTCATGGCCTTCACAGTCAGCCAGAGGCATTTCAAATTGTGACATACTTGTTGCACCACACTCCCCCATGTAGCGACTCTGGATGTGTCCAAGCAAGGCAAGGAGCAGTTATGCAGTGTAAATGTGCAGAGTATCCCCCAACCAAGGTAGACACAAGTTCTAGAGTGGCTTTTTATCTGTTTTTGAGGTTGCAGAATGTTCTGGTTTCTGTCATATTTTTATACTGTTGATTTATGCTTATTATTATTCAGAAAGTGCCTGTTGTTCTGTGTTTAAATTACAGTGCTTTAATGACCATCAGGTAAGCATGTCTGAGATTGTAAGATGCAAGTAAGCTTTAATAAGCATACTGTTAAAGAATTGCCAACATTGAAAGCCTTTCTGTTGTTGTCATGCAGAGAATACTTACATAACTAAATAATGTATAAGCCTTGGGTATTGAAATGCATATGACAGTATTTGTAATAAAGGACAGGATTACATTAGTTTAAGAAGCTCATTACATTTGTTGGAGACTTGCAGTCATCTTTGCAGGCTTTACCTGTAAACTAAACAGAATGCCAATCTGTCATGTGTGGTCCATTACCTGTACAGTAATTCTTTAAGCAGTGTATCTTGCGCTACTTTCTTGTTTGCTTTTCATTTTTTACTTTGATCATGTTTTCCCCCATGAAACAAGTAGATAGCTGTCAGGCAGCAGGTCTTTTTTGGATAAGAAACCTTTTTACAAGTGAGGGTATCACAGAGATTGTTACTTTCAGCATGTTACTTGGTACTTTAATAAAGCTGAATATAAATTATAATTAGAACTGCAGTGCAAGGAGAAGTGGTTTGAGGTGAGTGCTGCTTGTTTTTCTTATACTTGATTTTGACTGGCATTCCAGTAATGTATTTAAAAAGTAATTTATGTTTTCATGCCTCACAACCTTTTTGTTTCCATCTAGATACTAAGTCAGCTGTCATGCAGCCAATGCATTGAAATATTTTTTTTCTTCTACACTTCATTTTGTCTTGATTGGGCTCTCATAATGACAATTTGGCACCCAGGGCAAAGTATCTAATTAAAGTTACAGTTTTTGTGGTTTTGAGCATAGCTCCTCCCTTTTCTAGTTGGCCCACCCCTTCCCATTGACCCCACCCTTTCAGCTGTCTCCTGCAGCCCCCCTTTGACTTGAAGTCACCAGCCGCCACTTGTCAAACCTGATTTCTGTTGCTCTCCCTCTGTGATCTAAACTGTAAAAAGCAGTTTTCTGCAGTTTAAAAGTTAAAAAAGTGTAATTGTTTTACAGTAAAATCTGGGCACTGTAGTGGTCTGGAAATGCTATAAAATGTAGCAACTGTTTGCTACAGTTTAAAAGAAAATTTTTTTGCTTGTTTGTGTGTGTGTGTGTGTGTGTGTGTGTGTGTGTGTGTGTGTGTGTGTGTGTGTGTGTGTGTGTGTGTGTGTGTGTGCGTGCAGATATATATATATATATATATATATATATATATATATATATATATTTTTTTTTTTAAAGAAACACAGAGGGGGTGAAGAGTTGGGGCATGGCTCAGAGATGGGACCTGATTGTCTCCTGCCCAGGTACCTGTTCATGGACCTTTGTTTCTGTTCACATTAGGAGCTGATGGGATGGGGAGCTAGTTTATTGGACCAACACAGGGCAATGGTTGAACCAGCTACACTTCTGGGGGAAGAGGCAAAAAATGGTGTGGGAACTGTGATGAGAGAGAGCCTACTGAAGACAGTAAGGGATGTTATCAAAATATGTGACAGACTCATGGCAATCAGATTTCAGTATAAAGAGGAATCAGTCTTCATGATCACTGCAGATGTGATGTTTGCTCTGAGAGTGTTGATGGAGAAGTACAGAGAAGGTCAGAAGGAGTTGCATTGTGTCTTTGTGGATTTAGAGAAAGCATATGACAGGGTGCCTAGAGAGGAGTTGTGGTATTGTATGAGGAAGTAGGGAGTGTCAGAGAAGTATCTAAGAGTGGTACAGGATATGTACAAGGGTAGTGTGACAGCGATGAGGTCTGCAGTGGGAGTGACAGATGCGTTTAAGGTGGAGGTGGGATTACATCAAGGATCAGCTCTGAGCCCTTTCTTATTTGCAATGGTGATGGACAGGTTGACAGACGAGATCCGACAGGAGTCCCCATGGAATATGATGTTTGCAGATGACATTGTGATCTGTAGTGAGAGTAGGGAGCAGGTGGCGGAGACCCTGGAGAGGTGGAGATATGCTCTAGAGAGAAGAGGAATGAAGGTCAGCAGGACTAAGACAGAATATATGTGTGTGAATGAGAGGGAGGATAGAGGAATGGTGAGGATGCAGGGAGTAGAGGTGGCAAAGGTGAATGAGTTTAAGTACTTGGGATCAACAGTTCAGAGTAATGGTGAGTGTGGAAGAGAGATGAAGAAGAGAGTACAGGCAGGATGGAGTGGGTGGATGAGAGTGTCAGGAGTGATTTGTGACAGACAAGTACCAGTAAGAGTGAAAGGGAAGGTCTACAAGAGGGTAGTGAGACCAGCTATGTTATATGGGTTGGAGACAGTGGCATTGACAAAAAGGCAGGAGTCAGAGCTTGACATGGCAGAGTTGAAGATGTTAAGATTTGCACTGGGTGTGACGAGTATGGACAGGATTAGGAATAAGTATATTAGAGGGTCAGCCCAGGTAGGAAGGTTTGGAGACAAAGCCAGAGAGGCAAGATTACGTTGGGTTGGACATGTGCGGAGGAGGGATGCAGAGTATATTGGAAAAAAGATGCTAAGGAAGAAGCTGCCAGGTAACAGAAAAAGAGGAAGGCCTAAGATAAGGTTTATTGATGTGGTGAGAGAGGACATGCAGATGGTTGATGTGACAGAGCAAGATGCAGAGGACAGGAAGAAATGGAAACAGTTGATCTGCTGTGGCGACCCATAACGCGAGCAGCCAAAAGAAGAAGAAGAAGTCTTCATGATATTAGCCTCCTGTGCCTGACAGCAGAGATGCAATGGTAAGAGAAAAAGTCAGTCAGCAGTTTCAGGATCTCCTTGACAAAGTGGGAAAAATGAATTGATCTTGATAAAGGATGACTTGAAGATCTTATTAGGATAGACAGTACAGGATTTGTGAATTGCTTGGGTTCACATGGTTGGAACAGCAATAATAATGAAGGATAGGCCATTCAGGACTTCTGTCTGGCAAATGACTTAATGGTGGCCAACCCACGGTTCACCAGAAGAAAACAGTCACAAGGTCATATATAAAAGTGGCAAGTATGCAGCTCAGGTAAAGTTTCTTATAGTGTGGAATGGCCTTTGGCCTCAAATCAGAGTTTACAAAGTCACCCCCATTGGGAAGATGGCCCTCACCATAAACTACTGGTTGTCTCAGTTGGGTCTACTTTACACGCTCGAAAGCTGAAAAACCTGAATCCAAATAGCGTGACACGTAAAGAGCGAACCGGGAATACATCGAATGAATGAAACCACAAAAGTGGAAATATCGAATTTGCATAGTTGGCCCGTCAGCGGTATAGCTCCATAAGGTAAGTGTGTGATAGTTACGGACCTTAGGGTTAGGGAGGGGTTAAGGTAAATGCATAGGTAGGTAGTGCATGTAAGGTTTTGTGTAGGTGATGTATGTAAGGTTTAGTGTAGGGTTTTGTTAAGTGTATGTGTGTGGAATATTTAGTTTGTTTGGGTATAGCTCTGTAGGGGATGTGTGTGGTAGTTATGGACCTTAGGGTTAGGGAGGGATTAAGGGTAGTGCATAGATAGTTGGGTATATAGGGTTTAGTGTAGGGTTAGCAGTAGGGTTTTGGCGCTTTAATTTAGGGTTAGAAGTAGGGTTTTGGTTAGTGTATGCATGTGTTTTTTTTATTGTGTTTGAGTAGGTAGTGTGTTGCGGGTGGTGGGTTGGCCAACTATGATGGTTCAAGGTTTTAAATTTCGCACTTTAGTGCATTCAACCTATTCACGGTTCACTTTTTAAGTGTCGTGCTATTTGGATTCGGGTTTTTCGTGTTTCGAGCACATAAAGTAGACCCGCCTCAGTCCACTGCTAGTTGTTGTCAGAGAAGGAAATACTCATGCCTTTGGCATCTCAAGAAAGAAAGAAAATAGATGGAACAGAAGAAGAATGGCAGCATCTCAAAACAACATATGTGAAGGAGATAATATAGACCTACAGTCAAGGCGGGTATGGAAATAAGTTATATAAGGAAAGGTGGTAAAAGAAGAAGTTATGTCAAGTTGTAAGACAATGACAGAACAATAAAAAGACAAGTCTGCAGAATCAATTTGCTCACAAGTCTAGAGGACATCAAAGCAGATGGCAGGAGTACTTTCGATAGATGTAATTCATAAGGGATGACATCAACAATCTGCTTATCAGTACAGAAGACATCATGGGGAACTTCAAGAAGCTACTGAATGAAAAAAAAATCCACAGAAGCTGTAGTGCTGAAGGCATAATTGTAGTACTGCCAGTGACACAACAGGTAGCACACTTGCCTTTGGTGCAGAAGGCTGTGGATTCTATTCCCACACCCAGTACATTGATTACTGACACTGGAGAACAGCATAACTGGACAGGGGATGTTCTACTCCTGAGTGTGCCTCCTTTGGATGAGACATTAAACTAAGGCTCCATCTGCTGGAGTTGGTGGTAGCTCAGGTGGATGTAAAAGATCCCACTCCATCTATCTAAAAGAGTGGGAGTCCTTTACTTATATACAGATAGAACTATTATTTATGACATATTTACATAAATACAAATATTTACCAATGTAGAAATATATAGATATACAAATATATTTACACATATTCATAATTTTCTTTACAATTATACTAAATTTTCATCCCTATTAGACCCTCCCCACTCCTTTTTTCCATAACCACCATGCTATTTTACTTGATATTGTTGTTAAAATCCATTTACCATTAAATATAACTTCATTTATTTCATTCCATATAACCCATTATGATGTGAAATTTTTTATCTATTATTTTAATATATTCTTTACTACTATTCTCATATCTGTATTTAATCATATCAATGTTTATTTTATCTGCTTCTGTTGTATCTTCAAAAAAGTATTTTTTTACATAGTTTTCCCCATATTTTTTTGCTCTTTTATATTTCAAAAATACATGTGCTGTAATTTATTTTTATTGACAATGTAAACATATTATACCACTTTTCCTTTTATATGGATATGGCATATTTCCTTTTGCTTGAAATGTATTTATTACCAGTCCAGACAAAAAAATCTTGACATTCTACTGATTACACCATTTGCTTTTTATTTTTATAGCTTTAATGTTCTCATTTGTTACACTTTCCCATGGTTTTACATAATAATGTTTTATTATTACATTCTTATACCATACTTTTCTATCCTTTTTCTATATTATCAATTTTTATTTTTCACACTTTTTCTTGGTAACATTTTATTTCTTCATTTATACACTATTTTTCTCTTTTGATCGTGTTTACCATACTCCCCCAATTTATCATACTTATATTTATAAAATGTTACTACTAATCTCTCATCTTTTATATTTATCCACTTTAACACTTTGTACAAATTTAATGAAGCAGCCTATACCACTGGGTTAATTACTGTAAACCTCCTTTCTTTTTAGTTATATACAAAACTCCTCTTTTTGCTGGGTTTAATCTAGAACCTATATAAATGAAAAAAAAATATCTGCAATAATTCATTTTCAAATACTGTTAGCAACATAAAATACTTGCCATGTATATTATTTTTCCCATCAGTAATTAATTTTTCAGATAAGACTTTTTTTGAATAATATTTTATATGTTCTCCAGAAAAAAACACGTTTGTTTTATTCTGTCTGTTGTTTTTCTCCCGTTGAATTCTACTTACATCTTTATTCCCAAATTGTATACCCCAAATAAAAATTTCATTCATTGTAAAATATACACCCCATAACTTTACTACATCACCTAAACCTTTATTCTTCTCTTTATTTAAAGCCACACTTATTACCTCTAGACACTTATTTGTACACATTATTACTTGTTATCCAAATTTTGTTTTTTTTTTGTAATTATTATAATGTCATCTACATTTGTTAACAGAAATGGAATTTTTAACCCTTCAAGTGTTTTATACCACATCTCCTTTGTTTTGTAATTTATTTCACATACTATCACATTCATAACTAATGCAAAGAGTATACAACTCATTGGACATACCTGTCTTACACCGCTCTTCATATATACCTTTTGGCTTAACCAGCCATTTACAAGTATTTTTACTTTATTATTACTATACGCTGACATGCATCATTTCCTTTCTTATTTATATTATATTGTTTCATTATTACCTATAAGATTTCATGTTCTGTTGTATCAAATGCCTTATTAAGAACTCCTGTCATAATTTTTGCTTCTTCTTTTCTATTCATAATATCATTTACAATTTCTCTATCATTAATAATTCTTGATAACCCTTCCCCTTTATACCATGTATACTATCTTCCATAATATTTTCCATTTTAGTTTCAAATCTCTTTATATTATTTTCATTAAGATCTTATAATCAGTAATATTCAGTACTATCACTCTCCAGTTTTTTAACTGTGTTCTATCTTCCTTTGCCATATGATTTTAAGTATTGTACTACATAATTCTTTATTCATAAAACCTTCATTTAATCATTCATTCAAAATCTATATTTTTTGCCAGTCCCTTAAATTGTTATACATTTCATACCCTATTCCATCTGGTCCTACAACCAAATCTATATTTACTTGTCCTAAGACTTTATCTAGCTCATTTAAATAAGTCTCCTTTTCCAACTCTTTATTCTGTTTTTCTGTTAACTTTTTTACTTTTCCTGTTTTTTCACTACCTTCTTTTTTATTTAACCATTTCTTGTACATGTTGTACTACACCATTAATGAACTTTTCTTAAGTTCTTTCTTTTGTTCCTTTTACATTTTTTATTTCACTCATTACATTACCATCTTCCTTTACTAATCTGCTTAAGTAATGCAATACTTCTCTTTTGCCTTGGAAAACATTGTTGCTTATGTAACGGTTCTTGTATTTTTTCTTGATTTCTTTCATATAATTTTTTTTCTGTCAAAATACTTTCTATCATTATGTTCTAAATAGTAGCCAATTACTAGGCTAGTTTTCTTAATAAGCCATTCTAATCCTAGCCAATTTCCCTACCAAAAGTGAGAATCATATGATTATAAGATCATAGAAGGTTACTAGGCTATCGACCCAGAGGTAATTTCAAGCCTAGCCATTTCATCCCAATGTAATATCATAGATACTCTAGTCAATACCCAGGATTGTAGTTAGTAATGACTGCCCATATCCAGGAAGGTTCTGGGTGCTATCCCTGGTAAGAATTTATGGTGTCCCATCCACTCATCCAGGTTCCTTTTGAACAGTGTCATTGAGGTGACTGATTCACAAGAATTGACAGCCTATTACAAAGATTCAGCAGTCTCTGGGAGAAAAATCTGTCCCTCCAGCATGTCCTATTCAAGTCGCAGGCCATATTTAGGTCCATAGAATGTGTAGCTCTATCCCTGTTTGATTTACAGATGTGCAACAAATTCATTAGGTTTGGGTCAGAGATTGCTCTGTAAGCCAGGCATAAGTCTCCCCTAAGAAGTCTATATGATACTGATTATAGTGACAGGGACTTTAGTCAGTCTGTGTAAGGCACATGCTGGAGTCCCTTGATCTTCTTAGTTAGAAACCTCTAAGGTCTCTGCAGTTGCTGCAGGTGCTTTGTACAGTACATGCCGAAAGGGGTGTTATACTCAATTACGGACCTGATTAGTGATGAGTATAGAGGAGCTATAACCTCCTTTGTTCTAGAGGTGATGCCTTTACTAATCAAGTGTGCTACATAGAAAGACTTCCTTGCTACCATAGACACATGGTGGTCAAAGTTAAGGTCACAGTCTACTTGTGATTGCAGATTTTGTACCACTTCGTAGGTACATAGGGTATTATTGTTAATTTGATAGTATGAAGGGACATTGTTTTTAATGAAGGGAATCAGGATGCATTTCTTTGCATTCAGTTTGAGACCTTGACTGAGACACCAGTCATTGGTCTGTGCAAGACCCTCCTGAAGTATGCTAGCATCGTATGGGGATTCAGTTATTGCACCCAGTTTGTAGTCATCCACAAAGCTGGTCAGCCATAGCCCCTTAGTTTTGGCCTGAACTTCTAAGAAGTATATACCAAACAATAGGGGGCCCAGCAATGACGCTTGTGGTACACCACTTGTGACAGTTCTACTGGTTGATGTGGAGTCAGTATGGATAGTTAGTGACCGGTTTGGGAACCAGATGGCAGCTCATCTTACAACAAAGAGGTTTACATCCAGTTTGCTAAGTTTATCAGTAATGCCTGAGTGCAGGATTGTATCAAATGTGTCAAATATAAATGAGATGAAACACTGCACCTTGTGTCTGTGAGTCAAACACCTTAACCATTATACCATCCCCTAGTCATTAGCCATATACATTCATTTTCATCCATTTGCTTTCTTTTTTCTTTTGTACTTATCCCTTTAAATTTTCATTTTTCTGTATTTTATCCGTTTAGCAACAGAATTCTTTTTTTTCTTTTACTACCTCCCAATTTATGTCTTCTTCATCACTTATTTCAGAACTTCTATGTCCTGTTTATTTTTTTATCTAGTTTTAATTCTATTTCTGATACTTCTAAAATGTCTTATCTTTGTTCATTTTCTTCTCTTTCTTTTTCTTTTTCCTTACTCTTATTTTTATTTTTGCAATCCATCTATAAATATCCAGTTTTGTTACATTAATAACATTGCAATTCATTTTTTTTTTTTTTGCATCATGTCCTGTTTCCCCAGAAATGTAACATTTTGTTTTATCACAGTTACTTATTAAATATTCTTCTTTGCCACAAAAAATGTTCTGGGTTGTCCCCAGTATTTTATGATACTCCTATTCCCCTCCACATGTATCATGTTTGGTATATTTTTCTGTTTCTATTGTTAACACAATATTACAATCCCATCCTCCAGTCCATAAATCCCTTTTTGTCATAAACTTTTGCAATCACCATTACTTCTTTACATAATGTTTTCAAATATCCTTTCAAAGTTTCTCTTTCCACTTCTGTTCAAATCTGTATATGAATTTTCTGTTTTGTTTCCCTGTTAAATACTTTTTATCACATAAGGATTCCATGAGTTACAGACTTTCTTTTTTTATATTGTCTAACAAAATTTTCCATTGAAAAAACAGTTTCAAATATAATGTCACAAAATGTCTCTTTGTTAATAAGAATAAATGCTCTTACTTCATGTGCTTTTACACTCAAAGGAGTTATTAAATTGTCCCACACTTCATACGTCTATTTCTTTGTCTTCTTTACTTTGAATCCATACTACGTACTACCATTTTTCATTTTCATCTGCCTTCTTTTCTGATACTCCCCTTTTGCTACTTTTACTTTATCTGCATATGTTTTCCTTTTCATATCATGACTATTCTTCAGGATTATCTCTGCATCCCCCTTTTGTATTTTCTCCATACCCCCCCCCCCCCAGGAACCATCTCCTTCATTTTCTGGCTCACTCTGCATTACCATTTCTTTAAGAAAACCATCCAACATCCCACAATCCTCCCAACTGGAGGGTTGTAACTATACAGCCATCATTTGCTGACTCATCTCCATCAAATGGATTTCTTTAAAACATTCCTCAGAATGCTGCACACATTCTCCGATCTCAGTATTTGCTCCATTTCTCTCACTATTCCATTATTTCATTCTTTCATCATCTGGGCCTCCTGTGTACACGGAATGGAAAATGGAAATGTTCCTGCAAAATTAGTCCCACTTGCAACAACAGCAAGTAGAGGAAGTTCCATGATGCCCTGGCTAAATTTCCCCTAGGAATAAAAATACCACCTCAGGTCTCCCCTGAAAAGAGGCTACTAGCCTAGTGAGATTAACCTGGTCAAAAAGGATAAATATATAAATAAATAGTCAGTAATGAAATAGGAAAGGGTAAACCACCCTAGAAGAAGTGCAAAGTATGCTAAAGAAAATTAAGTCAGTGAAAGTGGCAGCACCCAAGAAGTCACAGCAGATAAGACTGAGATTTGAAGTAAATTAAGGGAGAAATAGCTGCTCTGAGTGCTCATCATAGTATGTAGAGAAAGGTGTATCCCAGATATCTGGAAAGTAAGCATTCTAGTGCCATATACAAGAGCAAAGAGTATATTCACAACTTGGGTACAGAGAAATCAAACTCCTGTCACACTGCATGAAAGTGTTGGAGAGTGTAATTGATAAACAGCTATGCAGATAAGTAACAAGTAAGATAGGAGATGAACATTTTGGATTCAGATCAAGATGCAGTACAAATGACATGATATTTGCAATGAGACAGATAGTGGAGAAGACAGACATGAGGAAAGAGTCCAACTGGGCATTCCTAGACATGGAGAAAGCATGTGACAAGGTCCCAAGAAAGTTTACTCAAGCTTGTAATGGTTTGAAGTCATGGGATCTGAAAACACTGGTAAAATTAGTGCAAGGTATGTACAAGGACCCACTGATATAAGTATGGATAGTGTTTGGACTTATATAGATGTTGTCAGTGAGAGTGGGTATACATCAGGATTTCTGTCTGAATCCACTCCTGTTCATACTGGTGATGGACTACATCAGCAAATAGCTCTGTATACAATGTGTTATTACAAGCAACCACAGAAAAGGACCTCAGCAAATGATAGTGGGACTGGAATGTACAACTGAAGACACATGAGCTGAAGCTGAGTGCAGATAATGCAGTGGTTATGGCAGCCAATGCTAAAAATAAGAAGCTCAGAACTGAGACAAAATGGGAAATAATGAAACAGGTTAACAGCTTCAAGTATCTTGGAAGTGCAGTTGAAGAGAAGGGATGTCTGAATGAAAAGGTCAAAGCTAGCCTCAGCGAAGCTGCAGCCAAATGGCACAGATTTTCAGGGGTAGTGTATGATGAAAGAATGCCAAGGAAGTTGAAAATTAAGGTGTACAAACCAGTGGTGTGATCAGTACTTCAGTATGACACAGGAACCTGGCAGGAAAGGCAGACCAGCTGGGGAAGGTTGAAATGATGGAGACGAAGCGCCTAAGATGAGTAGTAGGATGTGCATTGTGGGACACACAAAGAAATGAGGCCACTGGAGCTGAAAGCGAAGCAGCCACAGTTGTAGAGAAGGTCAAGAACAGATTGCAGTGAATTGCTCACAAGTGCAGGAAAGCAGAAGACATTTTAGTAAAACAAATTTAGAAAGAAAGGAAGAAGGCAAGAGGAGATGAGAACTTAGAGGCAAGAAGTCAGGCATGACTGTCAAGGAAGTTAGGAGAGTGTTGCCTGTGTGCATGAGTTTCATAGATTCTGTTTATTTTACATCTATTGGTAATGCCACTAAAATATTGCTACACTGTTAAATCAGCTGTTTGTTTTATTGTAGATTCATTCATTTTCACAAAATGCTCAGGGTTAGTCTATTTTGTCCCACTTGGGCTGTATCATAAAATAGATGTGCCTGGGATCATGTGATACTCTACAACAAGGAGGTCACATGTTTTGCAGCTGTAAACTAAAAGAGACAAACCCAGGACCATATGTCTCACCTGTCCAGATTGTCACAGAATGTCCACATTTTCACCTCAAGTTTTGGGTCTGTTCGTCATAAAATTTGTGTTTTTTTGGCAAATCACCGAGGATTGAAGTCACAAAATAATGACATACCTTTGAGTTTCAGACTTCATACCCTTCAGAAAATGCATGTTAACATAAAACCTGTTATACAAGCAACTTTCTAAGTTGGTATGAGCAATATATAAAATCTGTCCCTATTTTTGGGCCTTTGGCCCCCAATTATTTTTAGCTTTGTCCAGATTTCTTGGGCTAACAGGTTGAGAGGTATGCCCAGGACCACTATATGAAGCCCAACCACAAGTCAAAGTCATAGTGTTAACCTTGTTTGTGATGATAGTGACCTGGGCACCAAGCCCACCATTTCAGTTGTGGTTTTAACTCTATTTCTGTTACCGAGTACATTCCAAGTTCAAGAAACTGGACTAATGATTTTTTTGTTTATTATTTTGATTACTTATTCTGAATCTGTGTCCCATAATTGTTTATTTTATTTATTGTGCACTACATTCAATAAATATGCTTTTACATTGATGTATTTTAAACAATAGCTAATTATTTTGTGTAAGTAGAATTTGTACAGCTGGAAAATAACTATTTCAGAATAACATTTATTACATCTTTTATGACAACATATGGAACTGACACTTCCTTGTCAATTATGTAAGCACGGGAAGTGAAGATATGTTTCTACTTGTCAGTTCTACTCTGGATTTATATTAGTGTCTCTAGTCTGGTAGTTTAGTGCAGAGGACATAAAACTTTTGACTTATTAATGACCGTCTTTCTCTTCCAAGGGTACAGGGTTTGAATATTTCCACTTTCATTTGCCTACTGTGTGACACCAAGCAAGTCACTTAATCAGGTGGCACGTCCAAGCAATTAAAAATTTGGACTACGCTCCTTAATGGTCTCCTGGAGTGAATGCCTAGTAACTACCTATGAACCTATATATCAGATTTATTCTGCTGTTTAAAATCTGAAGCACCACTCACCCATGTTTTTAATGATTATATCAAAGGAATGCTGTATTTGACAAGAAATTGTACACAAGCTTAAATGTTGTCCCACAGTAGAGTTGTTGCAGCTTGGCGATCAACATTTCTTCACAGGAGAAAAAACTCATTACCTTGCATGGAAGCTAAGTTCTTTTAAAGGAAATGTCAAAAAGTGGGGGACAGAATGGGTGATCAATGAAGTGAAAACCATCACTGAAATTTTATAAACACTTTTCTGGACTTCCTGTATGTGATCCTAGTACAACTTAAAAAGTTGTCCAACAGGTTTTGAGGAAGACAATTTCTCAGTGAGTTACATCATAAGATCATCAGTTTTGTGATCCTGAATTATGAAGAGAAAAAAATCTTTCTGTACTACCAATGACCCAGTTGTTGAAAGAGATTGATAAGAAATACATCAGGATAAAACATTCAGAATCCGTTAAATGTATTAAATTTATTTATTGACACTAGTTAACCGGGTTGGTCCAGCTGGGTTTGTGGCCCATTTTCAGTGGAGACCTGAGGAGAAAAGCTCCATTAAACACATAGTTTACAGAAAAAAAATCTTTGCATGAAAAATCTAATTAACAAAAAACAAGTAGAACACATAACAAGATGATGCAAAAAACATACTGTGTACAGGTAATATTTACAGAGTAACAATGTATTTACATATTTACAAGAATAGTTTAATCATCAGGAAAAAGGTAGCAGAGATAAGAAAGTCTCTGTGATAGAGGCATACAAGTTGTATGTGGGGTAGATTAAGGAGGAGAGAAGAAAGCTTAGGTTGGGGCTTGGCAGGGACAGATTTTAGAGTTAAGTAGATGAATTCTGAGTTTTTCTTTAAAGTGGGATGGGTGGATGATGGAACATATGTCTCTGGGAAGTTTGTTCCAAATTTGGGTAATAGAATATTTATAAAGGAATTTGCCTATTGTTTTTTTGGGTTGGTAAGTATGTAGTAGTAATTGATTAGAGGTACAGAGAATATGAGAAGGAGAATAGATTGAGATGAAGGAAGTGAGAGCAGAGCAGGATGAAGGTTTATAAAGAATGGAGTGTAGCATTTGAAGGTGTGATAACAACAGTAGATGCAGGAACTCAAGCCAGTGGAGAGAATTTAAGGATAGGTAGTGATGTGCATTATATGGAGCATTTGTGATAAATCTAGCTATCTTATGGTAAGTTTGTTGGAGTTTATTTAAGGTTGTAGTTTGAATGTTGGTAAACACAGGGGCTGCATAAGTGAGGGAGGGTAGGAGAAAGGCTTGGGCAAGGGAGAGTCTCACATTTGTAGTTAGGAATTTTTTGTTGCGGTAAAGTAAACCCAGTTTCTGGTGTGTCTTTTTTATACTTTGGAGTATGCGCATATTGAATTTGAGTTCATCATTGATGATTACACTTAAGAGTTTAGTGTGAACTTCAGGTTTGATAATAGTGTTATTTGAGGAAGTGATGGTAAAGGTGGATTTATGGAGAGCGAGTGAATTGGGTAGTAATAGTAAGAGTTTGGTCTTTTTAGGGTTAAGGATGAGAAGGTTACTGGTTAGCCATTGTTCAGTAGATAGGAAGACCTGTTGAGTATGAGTGTGGAGTTCAGAGATGTCAGAGAGGGAGATGAGAGTACAATCATTGGCATATTATATGAGGGAGGATTGTTTGCATGATGTGTGGAGGTCATTGGTAAAGACTTTGAACAGGAGGGGACCCAGGATGGAGCCTTGGGGTACTCCCGTTGTGACAGGTATGAAAGGAGAAGAGGAAGAGAGCCATTTAACAGATTGCTGTCTGCAGAATAAGTAGTTGGAGAACCAGGCAAGGGAGGAGGAGGATAAATTGAGATTAGCAAGTTTAGATAGCAGAAGGGGATGGAAGACTGTATCAAAGACATTGGAAAGGTCAAGGAAGAGACAGGAGATGAGTTTATTGTCATCTAGGGCCTCTGCAATGGTATGGGTGAAGGATAGGAGGGCAATAGTTGTGCTGTCGCTGGGACAAAAACCATGTTGCGAGGGAGTGAGAAGATTGTGTGTGAGGAGGTGGTTTAGTAGTTGTGAGTGGATAAAATTTTCAAGAATCTTGGAGAGGGGTGATAGGATAACTATGGAGCAGTAGTTAGATGGGTTGGTAGAGTTACCACCTTTATGCAGGGTATGGTGAAGAAGGATTTCCAAAGGGTTGGGACAGTGGATTCCTGTGTAGCTCGATTGATTAGTATGGACACTGGATAAGCTATGGTGTCAGGAGCTAGTTTAAAGAAGGTAGGAGGTAGATTATCTGTGGAGGAAGAGTAGGTCGGATATGGGAAGTAGAAACAGGATACAAAGAGAAAGGAGGTATATTAGGTAGGTTGGGAGAGATAGACAGAGGAGTAGTGTTACCGTTTGATGGTATGAGTGTCTGGATGGTATCTATAAAGTGTTTTTTAAGTAGGGTAGATGTTACTAGAGGGGATGTGTTGGGGTAGGGGCAGGGGTTTGAGGGATGTCCTGGTGAAAGAATTCTGTTAATAGTGGACCAGATCTTTTGAGGGTTGGATTTGCTATTGAGTTGGGCAGAATTGTAGAAGACTTTTTATCTGCATTGGTTTGTTTCTTAGTAAGATTTATGAGATGTCTATAGCAGTGAAGAAAGTGTAATTCTTTGGTTTTGATCCAGATTTTCCAGGCTTTATCTCCCGTGAGCATAAGGGACTTCGTTTCTTTGGAAAGCCAGGGAGCAAAATTGGATTTTATTCTAATCTATTTGGGAGGAGCAAGGGAATTTAGGATGTTCAGGAAGATGCTATTAAATCTATTTACTGTGTCATTTAGTGGTATTACTTTAAGGAATGACCAGTCAGTGGAAGATAGTATAGAGTTAAATTGGGCTAGATTACAGTTAGAAAGTTTACTATAGTTTCGATAAAGGTGAGGTTTGGGAGGATGGGTGGGTATCTGAGCACAGAGGTGGGGAGGTGTCACCAATTTGGTCTGGTAGAGTATTGGGCTTGTGGTAGAGGTGGGTGGAGATGGTGAGTATCCAGTCTATTATGGAGCTAGAGGATGAATTTTTGTGGAGTCGGGTGGGGGAAGATATCAGTTGATGGAAACCATGTAGATTGATACTGGTTTGTGGAGAGTCAGTTTTAAGTTTGGCCCAGTTTAAGTTGATGTCTCCTAGGATAAGGGTTTCATAGGGTATATTAACAGAAAACCAGGATAGTATATTTTCATGTGTGGACAAGTTGTTACCAGGAAGGATATAGATGGAGGCAACAGATATTTTTTTCTAGGGGCTGAGGTGGTAGTTAAGGATGATAAGTTCAGCTGGGTGAAAGTTGGGGATGGGGGTGGGGAAAGGTGAGTGGTTGAGGTTGTCAGAATGGAGAATGGCAACACCACCTCCTTTCTTTGGGAGTCTGAGTGATAGATATTATAGCCTTGTGGGAGAATTTCATTGTTGGTGATATGTAGCTTAAGCCAAGTTTCAGACAAGGTAAGGATATGGGTGTTTGTATGGGCTATCCAGGCATGGAAGTCAGTACTTTTGTTGGTTAGGCTTTGAATATTCATGGAATATATGGCTAGGTGTTTGAATATAGATGAGTTAGTTGTAATAGGCTGGGGAGGATGAGGGATATTTGGAGAAGGAGGGGAGGTAAAGGATAAGGGGTGTGGGTTGCTAGTAGGAGAGGAGGAGGGGCCAGGGTTGGGGTGGATATCTCCAGATATAAGTAAGTTATTAGTGGGTAGGGGAGTATAGGCATACACAGAAGTAGTTTGTATAGTTTGGGTTTAAATTTGTAGGTAGGAAGGAGTGTTTGCATTCTAAATAGTTTGAGAGTACTTAAGTTGGGGAGGTTAAACAGGATTGGAGAGATATTATAGAAGAGAGTGTTGAGTGAGTTGCAAAAGTTTGGGAGGTTGGAGAGTAGAGTAGTGGATAAGGAAGGTGGAAATGGTAAGAAATCAAGGTAGCAAGAATGTAGAGGAGTGACATGGTAATAATAAGGTATTGCATTTTACAACAGGATAAGGGGTAGAGGTGTTAGTATAGAAGTAGCTTGGGGAGGAAGTGATGTACATAAGAGTTGAGGTAGGATAATGGGGAAGAGATGAGAAAGGAAGTGTAATCAAAGAGTGACAGGAAGTTGTTTACTAGTAGATGATTGGAGAGGAAAGGGAGGGTGTGGATAATATAAAGAAAATTGTATTGGGGTGGGTGGGAATGGGGTAGGGTAGGGGAGCAAAGAGAGCCTAAGCGTAACAAGGGTGAATGGAGTGGTGCTAACACCCAGGGCAGAACTAGCCCAAAGAAAACAATCAGTAAAAGAGAAGTAAAACTAGATAGGGAGGAAGCTGGAGGGGTACAGAAAAGCAGGAGTAGATTAAGAAAAAGCAAATCTTGCCAGGAACATTTAAAAGGAGAAAGCGCTAGCTTTAGGCTATACAGGTAAATACATTTAAAAGAAATACCCGTACAGTACAGTTGGTTAAACTGAAGAAAGTAGCTATAGAGAGAGAAAGGGTAAATTATAAACAGCAGAAAAACAGGGCAGAAACACTGGCAGTGATTATAGGAGCTACACTTACTAAAGAAAAAGAATGTCCCAGGAAAGGGTAGGATATGGGAAGGAAAAAGACACTGAAGTACAGTATGAGGAGTGAGGGATGGGGAAAAAAGAAAGGTTAGGGCTGCTGGCATCTTCTTTCCATAGCAGCTGCTGAGATCAGTTATTTTAAAATGCTACACTTAATACACACAGGCACTATCCAATGATGATAAATGTTCAACAAAATAAGTATAAATCTGGTTACTCACTAGGACACATACTTAATTAGTCTTTTTAGCCTATAGATATCTTCAGGACAGATGGTCAAATAAAGAAGGATATCAGATTAAGGTCCACAAGAGGGTTTCTTATAGTGGGCAGGAGAACCACAGGGAAATCTCCGCGAGGGACTCTAAAGACAAGAGGAGGAGAGATTAGTTAAAAACAGAGAAAAACAATTATGATGTGGGCAGCTGGGAAATAATTCCAAATACAATGTTCTGACACATAAATAATTTATATGAGTGAGCACCACAGCATTCTCATTGCCTGGATGCTTTCTGATGGAGTCTTGGTGTGGTGGGATTCAGCAAGAAATCAACAATTAGATAGATTACATGGATCCAAGCAAACATCCAGAGTGGAATTCACAAGTAGAAGCATGTATTCACTTCCCATGCCTGTGTCATTGCATAGAGTAAAAGAAAGCATGGGGATGGTGAAATATGAAAAGCTAACTATGATGTTGATGAGAATCCTATCACCAAGCCCGCAGCTGAATATCACAGATGTAAAACTTGAAACCGCTGCATTAATGCAAAATGATTATTGTTATTGGCATCAGTATAAAGAAATACTACAGTAACCTGTTAAACTGATCTTTTAGAAGAAACACCTCCAAAATATTAAATTTTACCTTGGGGCAAGCTTTCTGAACACCCTGCAAACCCCTTCTTATGTACTAAAATGAGCTCTGAGGTTGCCACACCTCAGAGAAAAGTACTAAACATTTTAGATGTATTTATTCTAGCAGTTACAAAAAATTGATGAGCAAGGGCTGCTTAGTAGCTTAGTGGACTGACCAATGCATATTTCACACTACTGCCAATTCACCAAAATGAAGTATTCAATTGAAATATGATGCATTCAGTCAGTATCCATGGCATATAAGCATGGGGGAGCAGAGCCATAAGAACTCTATACCCTGTACGACTCCTGGTAACATGTAACAAACAGACTTCTTTTGTGGAAAGCAGGCAGGCTTTGAACAGTATGACTAAAGGCCAGAAGAAGCAAAGTTCTATGTACAATACCCTGGCTCATCTGTGAATTTACATGGAAGATGGTATGGAATCCTCTGTGAGTGCTGTAACCCCACTAACTGTGTGTTGTACATCCCTGGAGTGCATTTTTGCATTTATGAAATGGGTAAAAGCGACTACAGCAGAGTGAACTACAATGAAGAGGCAATGTATTCAGTAAAATTATTTTTTAAATACTTCTACCAAAGTACCAGCCAACTGGCAGAGAGTTTTCTTTTTTTATTTTATATTGAGTCAGCATTTTTAAACATTTGAAGATCATATGTTGAAATTTTCTGAAATTTACTGATATGGAGAATGAATTCATACCCATGTATTAGGATTAATGTAAGACTGACAACCAGTAAGATTAATGAAGAGTTATTTTTGTCTTCTGCTTCAGTATAACCCTGCAGTATTTAAAATGAGACACTACTTCAGTGGTACAGCTTGAGGAAATGGTCATTCTGAGGCTACACTGTTCTGTCTTGGTGTAGACATTTCACACCTAGGACTACTTCAGAACTATAAAATGTAAAAATAAGTCCACAAAGGCAACAAAGTCAACTTGCAGTTATTTTCATCAAAAAAGTTCTAGAGAATATGTTGACTGTACAATGAACAATTGCAGTTTTCACACAGACTAACCAAATGCTTTACACAATAACTGAAAACAAAAGAGATCTATGCAGAGCCTCATTCTTACTATCTGGTGATACAAGTCAGCAGTCTAGGAATTAAGAAGTAAATTCTAAAACTGTTGCTACCAGATATGGTGGAGTCAACAGAGGATATCTGATGGGGAGGGGCAGTTAAATTTTGAAAACTAGCATCTTTAGTTCATGATAGGGCATTTAAAACATGGAGTGCCTTACCTCAGTGTACACTTTGGGAAGTTACACAGCCTAAAGAGTCATGAAGGCCAAGACATATGGAAAAAGAAAAAATACAGGATTTGTGGAGGCTATTTTGGAGAGAGACTATTAGTTGTATAATTAGGCAGACTTTGTTTTTCTATGGGTCGTCTTCATTTGCTCAGAAGTATGTAAACATTTTTACTTTTACAAAGAGTAGTGTAATTTCTCAACCAGTACTTAACAATACTCTGAGATGAACGTGAGGCAAACACTCAGATGAAGTTTGCAATGCCTCTTCTATGAACAATGACACACCCATGGGCGGCTGACAGTCTGAAGTAGAATGAACCTTACTTTAGTTCATTAATTTCAATTTTCAAATATATATAATCCATTACATAAGCAGAAAAGATTAATCTGATGATGTACTTTACATATAATATAAGAATAAGTTAAACTGATATTGATTTTGGATAGGAAGGAATTAAATAAAAGAAAGAAAGGAAGAAATGAAGGAAGGAAATGAAAACACTACAGCAACATGACATTATGAAATGAATGTGTTGGAAAATAGAAAAACATATCCTCCATTGATTCATTTATGTACTGAAAAGTGTTTAGTCAAAGCTTTGGTAAATAAGGTATGTTACATTTTTGACTGTATCAAAGCTGTTGTCAGATTTTTAGGACAGTAACATATGGGTGAATATTGATATCAAAATATATCTTCTTTAAACTAAAACATATCTTTCTTTTTGCAGTTTTTCATATTGCTTCTCATCATTCTGTTGATTGAAGTAGTGATGGCAATTCTTCTGTTCATTTATGAAAAAAAAGTAAGTCTTTATACCTTTTGAAAATGTTGTACTTTCATTTTGGGTGCAAACTGTTTCTTTGGCTAAAATGAAAAATGAATGGATAACTCCTAACAGCGAAAAGAGAAAAATAAAATGGGAAAGGAGAGGTCAAGTAATAGAGCTTGGAAAGAAGAAACACTAGTTGTCTGAAAAACTGAACAATATTTCAAAATATTTTAAGCTCTTCAGCCCATAATACATACTTATCAATTTATAAATTCTGATTAATTGCACAATTAGTTTCTGCATTTGCTTTTTGCAGGTTTGCGCCTTATCTCTGGTAAGATCTATAGTATGGGATAATTCTGCATATTTCAGTTCCTACAAAACTTGATCTGGTGTGATGGCCCTAATTACTGTCCTAGTCTGAGTTGTCATATACTACCCAATAGGATCAGCAGAACAATGAAATGTGCACAGGTTGACAGTGGGGAGGGGGGTGGAATCTGGGTAGTATTATCACAGATGACAGGTATGAAATGGATTGTTGTATACCTACTATATAGCAGTGAAGGATTTGCCCTACCTGGAAAATGTACACCTGGTAAAGGTACATGGTATCTGTCTTTCAACCAGGCAGAAGTGGCATAGTAGCTATAGCCTTAGCCTCCACTGAGGTAAGTGCCAATTAACAATTCAGTTTCTCCATCACAAAAATGGGCAGCAACCCTTACTTAACAAAAGTAGAATCCTCCCTTGTCTAACCAGGCCTATATAAATAAATGCTTGGTCTTGGGGCTTGCATCTGATACAGAAATCCAGCCACAATACCAGTTGGAAAATCTGTGTTTTACAGTATTATATTTTGGATACTTAAAACAATGTCTTAATTTATTACAAAATGTTTTTCCTGTACTGAAGGAAGAAGAGATTCATCTGGGTGGGCAGGTAAGATGTTTTTCCAGCCTCCTAGTGGGAGAAATAGAGATGAGTTTAGTCTGGAACATTGCATAGCTATGTAGCCTCGGATGTTGGGAGACCCACATTCCCAACTGGTTTCCAACCAAGCAAGAAGCAAAGAAGGGAGACTTTCATGACGAGAGAGGGTCTATAGGCAATTTGGAAGAATAACCTATAAGAAGATAGTTTTGTTTAGGGAATACACATGTAGCATTGTATGCTGGGAATGCGTTGCTATAGCTTGATCTTATTGTTCCTATTAGTTTTGTGATGCCCGTGCACTGGCCCAGTCATCAAGAAGCTTCAATCCTCAACACTAACACCAGTGAGGGGAGTCCACATTGGGAAGGATAACAAATACAGACACAGCAAAGTACAATTTCCCTTAAGAACACACAGATATCACAGTCAGTTTGGGGCTGGTTTCTCCCTTTCTCTCCAGATTCCCAGTAAGACTCCCCATTGGCACAGCTAAAGGGTCCAGATCTCAGCCTAGTGGTCAAGCTAAAACCTCCAGCACTCTTTCTGTCCAACCAGTGCTTCATGTCCCTGCCCAAGTAGCTGACACACACTTTGACATAAGAGTTATATACAACCACACATATACTCCTGGGGAAGGCTGACACAGGTTCTCCAGCTATGCCCCTTCCTGCCAGTCTGTAAGGTAGTACCAACTGCCACCAACCACTAATATCAGCTACTTAAAAGGCTCTTACCAAAGGGTGTCCAATTATTACTGTGTAATATTATTATCCAAATAGTAAATGTCACCCAGGGCTAAATCTATTTGAGGGGTATGGCCAGTATCACTATATAAATGTAATGTACTCTAGAGTGTAAATAATCTCTACACAAAACAGCCACAGTTGGAAAGGTTTAAAAATATTTAATAATAAATAATAAAACACAAGACAATACTTCTTACTACACAGTGCTAGTCAAAAGTTCAGAGATCACAGGAAAATGCTTAAAATAATACTGTAGAATAGTTCTGACATAAATATAGAAAACAGCCAGAATAAACTTACTATTTTCTATCTATATCTGAGAGCTATCACATTTCTAAATAAACTTACATATAGAGCAAAACAGAGCACTGGTGAGTTGTTGTCAGCTTTAGACAACATCCAACATGCTCTCTCTGTCTCTGAGAAAGTCATTTAAACTGATAATACATCCTGCTGACTCATTTTAGATTACATCATTCTTAACACTTCTCTGGTTTCCCAGGCTAACAGAAACTTACATTTACATTTCTTAGTAAGCTTGCAACTGGTCAGAAAACCACAGTAATTAAAGAGATTATATATGCAAAATCTGCCAATTAACTCTGGTCTCAAAACAGTAGAAATAATCTGCTGATTCAGACACCATGGCTCCGAGCCCTGAGATCAAACAGTCATAAAATGCTTGACTTATCAGCTTTCTTACAGCAGGGTGCACTGTTGTTACATTTTTTTCAGTTCAACATCCAATGTGGTCTTTTCACATTTAAGAGAACAAGCCTATGGCTTTTATTAATATTTACATATGATAGAATTATCTACAAAATTTTATCTAGCTAGGCTGGCAGCCTTCACATATCTTCACATATCTTCCCCCCTAGAAAATTCAAGCTAGTTTTTCAAGTGGCCCTTGAGAAACATTGCTTGAGTGTGTTAAGTCAATCTGAGTATACCTTACCCCATTCCCTGTCTTGAAAGCCCATCTGCGTTGGTGTTGTTAACCCCACTGCAGTGCTGCACTGACATATATACTTGAAACCCTAGGCTCCATCTTAGCAACTTGGCATTTTGCTGGCTGGCTTGGTGTCACCATGTTAGGAGATTGTGATCTATAACCACATTGAATTTTCTTCCATACAGATAAGGCTGAAGTTTCTGAAGTGCCCGCACTATGGCTAGACAGACCTGTTCTACCGCTGCATAACATTCCTCCCTTGGTTGAAGCTTATAACTGAGATAAACCACTGGGTGCTCTTCTCCTTTTTAAGAAATCTGACTAAGTACAGCCCTCACCCCACAGTTCAAAGCATCCACCTGCACAACAAATTATTTGCTGTAATCTGGACTGGCTAACACAGGGGATCCTCCTAAAGCTTCTTTAAACTTCTGGAATGTCTGCTCACATGCTGGGGTCCCGACTAACTTATCTGGCCTGTTTTTCCTTGTCAGGTCTGTGAGGGGACCACCTATGGTACTATAACTGAGGATGAACCTCCTGTAGTACCCTGGTGTCCCTCACTTGCTTTTTGGTAACAGGTGCAGGCCATGCCTGAATGGCTTCCACTTTGGCAGGTTCTGACCTGATCTATCCAATCCCCACTCTATGTCCCAGGTAGGAGACCTCTGCCATACCCACCTGACATTTGCTCAGCTTAGTGGCCAACCCTGCCCTCTATAGTCTGCCCAACACCTCTCTGACATGTTGAAGGTGCTCTTGCCAGGAATGGCTGTAGATGGCAATATCATCTAGGTAAGCAAGGGCAAACCCTCCTGCTTCCGCTGGGATATGATCTACCAGCCTCTGGAAAGTTGCTGGGGCATTTTTCATCCCAAAGGGCATCTTTGTGAACTCATACAAGCCAAAAGGAGACACAAAGGCTGATCTCTCTCTAGCACTGGGAGTCAAGGCACCTGCCAGTAACCCTTGGTAAGATCAGTGGTGGTAAGATACTTAGCCCCACCCAGCTGCTCTAGGGCCTCATCTGTGCTAGGCATGGTGTAAGCATCTGACTCTGTGTGATTATTTAATTTCCTGTAGTCCACACAGAACCTGGTGTTGACATCCTTCTTTGGCACCAGCACCACTGGAGAGGCACAGGGACTGTTGGACTCTTGAATTACCCCTAGTTCCAAGATCTCCTGTATCTCCTCCCTCAGAGTCTATTTGACGCTCTCAAGTACCCTATAAGTAGGCTGCCTAATAGGTTTTTGGGGTCCTGTATCCACCTGGTGCTGCACCAGGTGGGTGCACCCTGTTTTCCCAATGAACATGTCCCCAAACTCCTGTAACACTGCTCAGATTTCTCAAACCTGGGTAGGAGATAGCTGGTGGGACATTGCTACCCCTTCTACTGAGGTGTCAGTCTGAGCCTCACTGAGAAGATCAGTCACCAGATGTCCGTCAGACTCCTCCTACAATCCACTGAAAATACTCAGCACAAGGGCCTCCCTGTCATGGTAAGGTTTCATCATGTTAAGATGGTACAATTTGTTCTCCTGCCTCCTGCCTAGCAGTTCCACCATGTAGTTAACATCACTTACCTTTTTTACCACCTTGTAGGGTCCCTCCCAAGCTGCTTGCAGCTTGTTGTGTCTGGCAGGGATGAGAACCATTACCTGCTGCCACACAGCTTACACTCTAGCTCGAGCATTCTGGTCATACCAGTACATTTTCTGTTGTTGGGTTTCTGCCATGTTCTCCTAGGCCAAGTCTATGAGTTCTCTGAGCCTTGTCCTGAGGTTTAGGACACATGATGCAACAGACTCCTGGTGAGATTCACACTCACCTTCCCACTCATCTTAAATTAAATCTAGAGGTCCTCTCACCCTATGCCCATACAGCAACTCAAAGGGTGAAAAACCTGTGGATTCCTTGGGAACCTCTCTGTAAGCAAACAACAGATATGGCAAATATTTGTCCCAATCCCTCTTAAACTGGTCTGCAAATGCCCATAGCATGGACTTGATTGTAGAGTTTAACCTCTCAATAAGACCATTAGTCTGGGGATGGTAGGGGGCGGTCTTCAGCTGCTTCACCCCACAGTACTTCCACGGACAAGCGAGCAGGTTTGACATGAAATTGGCACCTCTGTCAGTCAGTATTTCTTTTGGGAAACCTACCCTGATGAAAATCTAGAAACAAAGCATTGGCCACCTATTCTGCCTCAATGGAGGACAAAGCTACTGCCTCAGGGTATCTTGTAGCATAATCTACTACCACTAGGATGTACTTTTTCCCTGTGGAACTTGGGGTACTCAGAGGCCCCACAATATCCATAGCTACCCTCTGAAATAGCTCATCAATCACAGGCAAAAATATCAAAAGAGCTTTCATCTTGTCTCCTGCCTTGCCTACCTTTTGGCACTGCTCACAGGTCCTGCAGTACCCTGTTACAGCTCTGGAAATTCCAGGCCAATAGAAGTTCTGCATAATACACCTCTTTGTACATTTTATGCCCATATGACTGGCAAAGGGAATATCATGGGCTATGGCTAGAAGCACCAGATGGTAGGTTCTAGGCACTACCAACTGCTGTATCCTCTCACCTTCTCGCCCTCCCTCAGGGGTCCACTCTCTATACAGTAACATTTTGTCTCAGTATACAGATTCCCCCTTTCCTTGAGAATCAGGTGGCTCACTAGCTACCTACCTCAGGCCTTGTAATGTAGGGTCTGAACTCTCTCTTTGTAACCCTTCCCAGCTCCCCTTCCACAGGAAGTCTGGCATCCTCTGACAGTGGTGCCTCACTGTCAGCCTTGGTACTACTACTCACCTCTACCTTTGCAGTCACTCTGTCCAAAGGAACATCAGTACTTACAAGCAGCTGTGGCTCACCTTCAGTCTCACTGCTACAGAGTAGCTCCCTCCATGAAGTAACCACCTCACCAGTCCTGGCTGAAAATATGTGGTCTGTCTGAGTCTCCCCCTGGCTACCACACCCACATGCTTGTCTCGAAGCCTGACTGCATGTAACTGCATAAACACATGGTACTGCCTCATCAAAATCCTTCCCTATCAGGACATCTGCAGGATGGTAGCTTGGTACCCTTGTTGTCTCAAGACAACCTACTGTTGGCATTTTGTCTTTTTCACTTACTGGCTCCCTCAACTTTTGTTCTCCACTTTGCCTCCATGGACATCTATATGCCACATGGCCTCACTGGTTGCATTCAAAACATTTAACCCTAGGTCCTGGACATGTACCTGGACTAATGGCTTCCCCTACTACTGGCATATTTTGTTAGGGCAGTCTGGGCTGCCCATCCTGGGTTCCTTTAGACCCATGAGAAGTACTGGGGGTCCCTTTCCTGTGCAAGGATGCCCTGCTTGCTAGGTATATGTCTCCCTTCTTCCTCAACTCATCTGAAGTAGCACATAACCAGTAAGCAGATCATCATGTCCTCAAGCAAAGTGCTAAGGGCTTGATCCCTTACCAAAAGGTCTGCCAGCCCTTCAAAAGTGGTGACCTGACATCCATTCACCCACCTATGAAAATAAGTGCTCAAGTTCAGCAACATATTCACACACATTTTCAACTGCCTTGTGTCTATTCTCATAAAACTTTTTCCTATAAGTTTCAGGTGTTAGCTTAAAAAATTCTAGCAGACAATTTGTAACAGCAGTATAATCATAAAATTAATTATCAGAAATTTTTGACAACACAGTTACAGCTTTACCATGGAGTAAGGGGCTCAGGAATGGTACCCAGAGCCTTTAGTCAACATCATACTGTTTACATATCCTCTCAAACATACTCATAAATCCACAATAACACCAAGTAACAAAAGGCACAACAGAAGTACAGGATACCAAACAGAATGAAATTTATTTTAGCGCTTTCGTCAAATATTACAATTGACTTCTTCAGAAAATCTGACCATCTGCAAAACTATCCTTTATATACATCAAACAATTACTTCACCAATTAATCAATCAGTAAAACACAGATAAATATTTAAAGAAATAGAATCCCTTGCCTTCTAAAATTCTTTCCTTCCACATTAAAATAACCAATTCATATTTGCACTACAAGAATGCATTTTTTAAATATAAAACCTGAGCTCAGGTAATAAGAAAATTCCTGTTAAAATAAAAAGTCAGCCTTTAGTTTTAAATAACTAGTGAGGGACACCATATCATTCAAGCCAGGACTGGTGGTGGCATTAACTCTAAGTTGCCAGATTAGTTCTTTATATTCAAGAAACCAGTCAGTGGGTCCCCCCTCTCATCCATTGTCACCCTTTCCAGTACAGTAGACTTAAAATTATGACTGGAAAAAGTGTTAATGTGCTTTGGCAAAGCATTTTTTATGTTACCTTTGGTTATGTCATAGATATGCTGATAGACGCATATCCTGAATGCGTTTTTGGTCTTGCCAGTATAAAACCCGGGACACATCTGGCATATGGCTGCATATACCACCTGTTTGCTACCACAATTACAATTCTGATTGAATCTCACCCATCCAAAACCTTCAATAAAAACTCTGTCACTCTCTAGTATATGTTTACATCGGGTACAATGCCCACATTTGGTCATTTTTCCGATACCAGGTTTTGTGTTCTTACTCTTGAACTCTAAAAGGTTCTTGAAACTGGAATCTTTTTTGTATACTATAACAGGGGTATCACCCACCTTCCCCCATACTCTCATCACTCCTGAGAATGAACCAATTTTTAACCAATATGTCTCGTATCAATGGCAATTGTGGATTGTATGTGAGAATAAGACCATGTTTAAATGGTGCAGTTGTCAGAACCTTACTATCTGTAGGTGCACAAAGTCTGGAAATGTCCAAGCCTAACAAAGGATAGAAGTAACCCTCCACTCTCTTTTTGGTTGCTTCATCAAGTAATGGTTTCACAAAGTCTTCAGGGTAACCCCTGTTGACCAATATACTCAATAAAACCTCCCTTTCCTTATAAAAATCATCCATTCTACTGATCATGCGAGCCAATCTTACCCCTTGTCCTTTAATTAATGATCTTTTTTGATGAAGGGGATGCCCGCTCTCGAAATGGAGAAGGGTGTTCGAGTACGTTGGTTTCCTGAAAATATTTGAGTAAAACTGGTTATTCACCAAATCTTTAGAGATCAGTATATCCAAATAACTGATGGATTCAGTGTGGGTCACCATGGTAAACTTCAAGAAGGTGGTGCTGGAGTTAAGAAACAGCAAGAATTCAGACAACTGCTCCTGATCCCCCCTCCATAAAATAAGGATGTCACCCAGGTACCACCCATAAAAAGAACAGTGGGACATCCATTCAGATGTAAATACTTGTGACAATTCCCATTGGGTCAGGACAATATTGGCAAAATTTGGTGCACAGGCTACCCCCATCGCTATACCAGATTTTTGTTTAAAGAGATGCCCCTCAAAAATCAGAAAACTGTTTTCCAGAACTAGTTCCATTAGAGTCCTGAGTGTAAGAATCATGGTATGAGAAAATGTTGCGTGTTGACACAAAAAATCATAAAACAATTCAATGCCTTCTGAATGCGGAATGACATTGAATAAATCTTTTATATCCATAGTTGTAAAAATGATGTTACTACTAAAGATTTCTTGCTTGATTTTTTTTTTAAGACAGTCCCATGAGTCTTTAATAATGTGAGAAAATGGACTTAAACAGTTTTTTAACTTATGGTCCAAGAATTTAGCTATGCTAATAGTCTTTGACCCTTTGGCATCTACTTTGGGCCTAAGTGGAAGGTGGGAGATGTCCTTATGGATTTTTGGGATCCCAAATATAGTTGGGATCCCGGGATGTTTCTGTGTACAAAAATACAAATCTTCCTTGGATATCTGATTATTAAAGAATAAGTCTGTGAGGACCATATCCACATGACTGTATGCAATATTTAGTTCATTGCGTGATATTTGTGCATATCCATCTCCAAGAAGATGTTCTAACATACAGTCAATGTACCTCTCTTGGTCCATGACAACCAAACGACCCCCCTTGTCTGGTTTCATAACTCTAATCTGCCTGTTATTAGAGATACTTTCAAGAAGGGTGGTCTCATCCTCAGTTAAGTTAGACAGTCTAATACTGTCTTTTTTCCTACTTAAATCCCTGATATCCTTCATACAGATGCCCTGAAATAACTGTAAGGTGGGATGCAATGGAGCATTGTATATACTAGATTTTTTACATCCAGTAAATAAGTTACCAGTAATATAACTGTTCCCAGTTTCACTCATATTAACACTCAAATTCAGTTTTCTAGTATACACCATAACAGCTAAAAGGTTTTTTTTCCGTGCTGAATTTCTTATAGGGCACGAAATTCAACCCTTTCTGAAACAGGTTCGCCCATTCTTTTGTAACCTCCACATTACTTAGATTATAAATTTTAAAATCCTGCTGGTCATTAAGTATAATAGAAAGCCCACTGTTGAAAACTTGCCTTATCTGGTCTGTTGCCAGTTCACCCGTCTCCCCCTCCCCCTCCCGGAATAATTCTGGGGTGGATGATGTTGGTCCCCCTGGTAACCTACACTGGATTGTCTCCTGTGGTTGTACCTTTGTTTTTGGATCCTCTCCAATCTCCTTAAGGGCTGACCTAAAGAGATGGGACCTGGGTGGTTGTCATCACTAAGTGGCAAGTCCTCAGTTAGTTCATCAAAAACTTCATTGCAAACATTGGAATGTGTCTGTGCATTGTTCTTGTTAACTTTGGAGGATAAAGGATAGGCAACACCTGCTTCATAGTCTTTAGTGTCTCTATCTAGTTTTTTACTTTTTTTATCTTAATTTTATCAACAATTTTGTCAATGTTGAAAAACACAGCATTATACTCTTTATACATATTACAAAAATCAGTGTCCTTTTTTAAAAAAGCATCTAGTTTGCTTACAGAATTTTGTAGTTCTTCAAACTTTTTGTCATTGTCCCTTATCAACACCTGCAATAACTCACAGTCTTGTCGGTTAAATAAGGTAACCACGTCCTTATACAGTTCAGAACCGTTCAAAGTACCATTTGGAAAGCGCCAGTACCTTAGCCCTTTAGGGACTTGTTCTCTTTTCAAACATTCCCTAAGGTACTGGTTTTCTATCTGTAATTTTTTCATTTTTAAACTGTCTTTTTCAAGATTTTGTAACATAGAGCTTACAGTACCTTGATAATGGTTTCTAGTTTTCATGTGGTGAAACCCGGTCAAATCTCTGTTAATCCACTTGGTTAAATTGAATCCGTTACTTGTACTTAACTGAAGATCACCATTATCCTGGTTCTGGCTCTGTGATAATGTGATTCCATTAAAAACGGAAGTTCCACACATTGCAGCATCACTGGTGTTTGTATTGTCCCTGTTTCCTTGTTGTTTTGGGCTGCCTTGGCCTGGTGGTATGTTAAAAATGGAGTCCTGGGATGTAGTAGTCAATGTCAATGAACGGCGATTAAAGTTGCCAGTTAAGCTGTCCAGCTTATTTCCAAAGCCCACAATTTGATTGTTGAAAACACCAATACGTTCAGTGAGCTTATTAATAGCCGAGGTTAATTTCTCGTGCGTATCTTTAGTACCTGCTCCACTCTGTGTGCTGGAATCCATACCGATAAATCCACAAGAACACCAAGTAACAAAAGGCACAACAGAATGTACAGGATACCAAACAGAATGAAATTTATTTTAGCGCTTTCGTCAAATATTACAATTGACTTCTTCAGAAAACCTGACAGTCTGCAGAACCATCCTTTATATACATCAAACAATTACTTCACCAATTAATCAATCAGTAAAACACAGATAAATATGTACATCCTCTCAAACATATGATTGAAACTATCAAAATTATCCCCCTCTGCAAACTGTGGAAGAAATGTATTGACATTTTATGCTTCTGGGGTCCGGTTACTCCCTTCCCCATTACCTCCATGAATTTGGAAAAGAGTCAGCATCTCCTTTTTGTGCTGCCTCTGTCTTTCCTTCTTGTCACCTTCCAGGTATAGCAGTTTCTCATTCTCCTCAGCCTGTAGACAGTTCAGTCTCTCTGCTGCTTCTGTTTCCAAATGCCTGGCCTCCAAATCAAGTCTCTTTAGCTCCAGATGGATTTTTAAGTCCTCTGCAGAAAGGTTGAGCTGTCCATTCTCTGAGTGTTGTCCACCTCCACTGCCAGTCTGCTTGTCCTCCTCATTGCTGTTCTCTGATGCAGCTGTGACTAAAGCTACAATCAGTTCTGCCTTAGTCAGGTTTCCATGCACCAGTCCTTTAGCCTGGCACCAAATGGCTCCTTGACAGCTTGCCATACTCCTCTGCTAACATGCTTGCCTGCTCTCTCAGACTAACTAAGCTAACAAAAGAAATAAAACAAGTGTGATCTAAACTCTGAATATTCACTGCGAGGCTGATTTAGAGTATAAAAACACCTTCAGTGGTTACTGTACACAAGCTACAGGAATTCACTATCCACACCACTACAAGCCAATTGCCAACCAATTAATATGTGGTGTGGGTATCCCACCAATGCCAAACAATTAATATGTGATGCCCCTGCACTGGCCCAGTAATCAAGGAGTCCCAGTCCTCACCACTAACACCAGTGAGGGGTGGCCACATTGGGAAGGATAATAAATACAAAAACAGTAAAGTACAATTTCCTTTAAGATCACACAGAGATCACAGTCAGTCTGGGGCTGGTTTCTCCCTTTCTCTCCAGATCCCCAATAAGACTCCCCACTGGCAGAGCTATAGAGTCCAGATCTCAGCCTAGTGGTCAACCTAAAACCTCCAGCACCCTCTCTGTCCAACCAGTGCTTTGTGTCCCTACCCAAGTAGCTGACACACACACACTTTGAGATAAGAGTTATATACAACCACACAGGCACTCCTGGGGAAGGCTGGCACAAGTTCTCCAGCTATGTCCCTTCCTGCCAGTCTATAAGGTAGTACCAGCTGCCAGCATACACTAATATCAGTTACTAAAAAGGCCCTTACCAAAGGGTGTCCAATTATTACTGTGCAATATTATTATCCAAATAGTAAGTGTGACCCAGGACTAAAGCTATTGGAGTGGCTTGGCCAGTATCACTATATACAAGCAATGTACTCTAGAGCTTAAACCATCTCTACACAAAACAGCCACAGCTGAAATGTTTAAAAATATTTAATAATAAACAATAAAAACACAAGAACAATACTTCTTACTAATCAGTGCTAGCCAAGGGTTCAGACATCACATGAAAATACTTAAAATAATGCTGTAAAATAGTTCTGACATAAATATAGAAAACAGCTAGACTAAACTTACTATTTTCTATCTTTCCTTAAGAGCAATCACAGTTCTAAATAAACTTACATATAGAGCAAAACAGATTACTGCTGAGTTGTTGTCAGCTTTAGACAAAATCCAAAATGCTCTCTCTGTCTCTGAGAAAGTCCTTTAAAGTGATAATACATCCTGCTGACTCATTTTAGATTACATCATTCTTAACACTTCTCCGGTTTCCCAGACTAACAGAAACTCTACATTCACATTTCTTAGCAAGCTTGCACCTGGTCAGGAAACCACAGCAATTAAAGACATTATATATGTAAAATCTAGCAATTAACTCTGGTTTCAAAACAATAGAAATAATCTGCTGGTTCAGACACCACAGCTCCGAGGCCTGAGATCAAACAGTCATAAAATGCTTGACTTATCAGCTTTCTTACAGCAGAGTGCACTGTTGTTACATTTTTGCAGTTCAACATCCAATACAGTCTTCTCACATTTAAGAGAACAAGCCTATGACTTTTATTAATATTTACAAATGACAGAATTATCTACAAAATTTTATCTAGCTAGGCTGGCAGCCTTCACATATCTTCAAAAGTTTTATTAACACTGCCTTTGAGTTGTCTGCTATATCAGAATGTGATACCCCTCTGTAGACCAAGTTGTGCATGTTGTATCAGAAGGAGTTTAGGAGTTACATCAGAAAAAAAACCCTCTTCATTGCAGTTTGAGCTTCTCTGCTGGTCTCTCAAAAATGTAGAGTATATTGTTATAGTACCAGTCACTGTGATCTGTGGGTTTGTGGGTTTTATTCTATACTATTCTTAATTAATACTGTATTTCACAGGAAAATGCAAACGAAAATCACAGAGTTTCTAAAGAAACGCCAGCCAGAATACCCTGTCAAGGTTTATTAATATAAGCATTGTATTGCAAGAACTCCTAACACTCTGTATGTCTTAAAGTGAGGACTGAAAAGTGAAACTGATGTGATCTTGAATCCATTTTACAGATCAATGAATATGTACAGATACAATTGAACGAAGGTCTGAAAATGTATGAATGGGAAAACTCAACTGGAATCACCAAAGCCTGGAATATGATACAGCAGCAGGTGAATAAATTTTACTTACTACTCATTTGTTTCACTCTTGCACTACAAATTCTGCAAATTGTTGGTTTTCCTGGTTGCTTATTCTCATCTGCCCACTGAAGTTAATGTACCCCTTGTAATAGGCCATGCTTTTCCAATAAAACTTAAGAGAAGATTAGATCTTATCAAGGTATTGCCAAACAATACATTCAGCATCATTCTTATTTAAGCAAGGCCTTTCCTACCGCAGTTCATTCATACTTTTGTAGAGTGAACTTTATACAAGGTATGTGGGGGGGTGAGCTTGAGAGGGAAACCCAAGACATCTTGTATGTACACACATCATAAATGGATGTCAAACTCCCCAGAAGTACTGGTTTTGCAACTTACATTCATTGTGTTTCTGAATTTGAATTATAACATTTCACATCTTAAATGTATGTGTAAGAAAGGAGAGAGAGGGGCTGGAAGGATTGTAGAGTCAGAAGTATTGGATCCATTGCTTTTATAAGAAATGCAAGCTTTGTAAAACTATTTCTGAAAAGTAGCAGCAGTGTTTATATCATGTGATAAACATATGTATGTGCCACACTGCTTGAAATCAAACTGTGGGATTCAAATGTCCCATACAGTATTTAGAGTACATATTGGAAGGTAAGGAAGAAAGCTTTTTTTCAGATGTCATTTAGTCATATATTTGGTACAGCTGTTTTTTAATGTGTAAGACAGAGAAAGAGTTTTTCCTAGAAAACTTAAAGAAACCTAATTAAGATTTGAGAACATGCGTACTAACTAGACACAGCAGTTTGTGGGCCTGTTGGAAATCTAATGTTACCCACATTGAAAAGCCCTGCTTCCAAATAAAACAAAAATAATAGAAATTCATGCATTTACATCTACTAAAAATAACAGCTACAATTGCAATATTATCCTCTCTATTTTGTAGAAAAACAAAACCCATTCAATCACACAGTGAAAAACAAAGTTCTACCCTCCCAAAAGGCACATCAAATGAAAAAAAAAACTATAAAATACATATTAAAAAAAAAAACTAATTTAATCCAAATCAAATGATAAAAGTTCACAGACAAACCATTCAGTTATAACTGCAAGAATGACCAAGTCAGTCTAGAATCTTCACTGGATAGTACCTGAAACCTCCTCTAATGAAAGCCCATAGGATATATGCAAGTGACCCCTTTAGGAAATAACAGAGTTTCTGCTACATGGCTCCTGAATGCTAATTACGTCTTACTTTTTTAAGTCTTTGTGGGCATATTCAGGCCAATAAAGCTAAACCCCACTAACTGCAGACATGCATGCTTCAGCATTTTTATCAACTCCATCAGTACAACATAAGTGGATTAGCCACAGGATATCAGGAGCCTGCAGGCATCCAAATATAAATAGCAGGATGTGTGCACATGCTTGACTTACTAAAAATGGCAGAAATCGCACTTTACCTAACGTATTTGCGAGCGTCAGCATGTTCACTTCCTACGTTTACACAGCAAATTAAGAAACCATCCCTACTCATTCGAGAAAGTAAGAAGAGATGCAACAGGAAAGAAGGTCTGAAATTCAATACCATTGTCTAAAAAAGGCAAGCAGTTTTAAAAAAAATAGCATAGTATTGCATAATAGCAATAATCTATTTCCTTCTCGTGTGTGGATCAAGCTTGTTTGCACATGGTTACCATTTTTGTTTAATCTCTTCTGGTTTTGCCCTTGTAATCAAACCACACCATCTGTGAACAAACCAAGCATTACCCATACCCAGAGTGGATTATCACTAAATTATTAAATTATTCTGAGACTTGTGATCCTAATTTGCAGAATTCTGAAAATGGAGTTCCAAACCTTCCCTACCCTGTTGTAGTGAATGACCATAGAGTTAAGGGTATGAAACTGACTCATAACTAGCTGATTATAAGTCATTGGATGCACTCTTTCATGTACCTACTGATTCGGATTGGGTCAGTTGATGTCTGACAATGTTCCTAGGCATAGGGTTGCTGTGTTTCATAACAGTGCATCTGACATGGAACCGGCTTTTAAGGTAGAGGGTGTCATCCAGTAGGTTCGGCAGCAGTAGGTCACCACAGGTTAGGATATGGTATGTTTTTTGTTTAGGTGGAAGGACTGGGACTGCAAGAGTAAGAAACTGCATGACCAGCAAACAAAGAATTAATTCAAACTGGAGGAAAAGTATACTGTATCAAGCCTGTCCATAGAAGGATGAAACTTAGATTACTTCATAAACATGATTTTAAGGAAACTTTGTCAAAGTCATGCAGCAGATATTTTTATAAGCAACATATTTCTGCCCAATCATTACTTTTGGTGTGATACAAAATTAGTTACATTTAGTGACACTGGAACTGATTTGTCCAGTCCCCACATTGCAATAGGTGATTATGTCAGTATATGTTAGGTTATGCTATATTATTTTTCTAGTTTGCCTTTAGAGTTTCCGATTTGTGTTTTAGTCAGCATTTTAGTTTTTGGATTGTCAGTTTTACTGTTTCATTTAGCAGTGTTCTATCAGTGAACTGACCTTTTATTTTTTGTTTTAACCAATATAAGACATAAATAATAAATGTATTACAACTTTACTCCACTTCTGCCTTCCTTTCGTCTTCCTCTTAAGTCAGGTTTTAAAGCAGCGACTGCATTAGCTACCTAAACAAGGTAGGTAAGAGACCAGTCATCTATTGAGCCAGCCAGTAGCTTCTTTGTTAAACTAATGGCCCATGTCTTCTTACTTGGGTTTATTGTCTGCTACCCACTGTTCCTCTCAGTAACCCTGCTGTAATTAGTTGCAAACATGCCTTCAGTCTTGCACAGATATGCTTGAAAACCTTTAAAGATTGAAGCACCTACTATGCATGCAGGCAGACAGTTCCATTTTTTAAATACCTTTTCTGCATGAAGAATACTCCTGCTGTCTATAGCCCTCATGTCATTTGTTTTACTTTATAATATAAACTAAATGCCATTTTCATGGAGCTATGATTACGCTGACAAGAGGGTATGCGTGCTACAAAGCCTTTGAAGGGCTTATCCCCATATAAAAAGTCGAGTTTAAATTCTGCTTCAAATGTATTTGCTTTTTTACCTTTAGAGTAACATCATTCCTGTGAGCAGCATGGAAACATAAAAGAGAATAGCCTCATTCCCTTGGTATGCCAGTTTTTTGGCAAAACATTTGCCATGTATTCCTTCAGGAATTTGCAGGCTTCATTTTTGGTAATTATTTGATAGCATTTGTAGTATTCAGTACTATAAAACATCTGTGTCACCCTTCAGTCTACCATTATATACCTGGTGCAAGGCTGGATAACCACGACACAGCTCGAAAGGTGACAAATCTTTAATTCCAAGTAATAAACATCCACGAGTTAAGCGCTTTCATCTGCAAACATACAGACATCCTCAGAACAATTAAACACTGATTTTTCAAAAGTTTATATAGCAAAAAATGGCGCCAATTGATACACAGATATCCTGGCATCAATGACAGCATTAGTATAAAACCCTTTTTGTTATTAGGATAGTCATTTACCTTACTTTGTTATTGATGCAGTCCCCATACTACATAGTATATGTTTACAGTATTTAATTATGTTAAACACATGATCAATTAATTATATTATTTATTTATATGTTGGATATTTATCACTGGTTCTTATTATTAGGTTCTTATTATTATATTCTTATTATATATTTATTGGTTTTAATGAGATGTTTTTAAAGTTGGATATATCACATATATAGATTTTAAGAATGGAATTATATCATATTCATTAATTTAGTTTTATAGGATGATGTTTCTTTAAATTTGTGTATCAATTGGCGCCATTTTTTGCTATATAAACTTTTGAAAAATCATATATAGTGTGTGTGTGTGTGTGTGTGTGTGTGTGTGTGTGTGTGTGTGTGTGTGTGTGTGTGTGTGTGTAAAATAGCTATAGAATTACACAGACATCACACACACACTGTCAAAAAGAGCAAGCTACAAAGACTGTCATATTATGGTTAGAGGGGGAAATTTATGCAGCTGCCTTACGCTTACTTTCTCCTTCCTTCTTTCCACTCATCTCATACCCGTTTTAGTATCACTTGGAATTTATTCATATGCATTACACATGTACAGTTCAAGCTAGATTCTTGCATATAAGGTTCGTCATACTGATTTATTAATTAGGGGACTCTATAAATGCCAAGTCCTGACTACTTTTCCTGAGTGAATATGGTCAGTCTTATCACCACACAAAGTACTCTGAAGATAGGTAATTTCCTCCTGCATGCATCATTTTATTTCTTCTGGCCTTGAATTTCAACTGCCACAAACTAAAGTAGTTCATAACCCATTACAAAGAAATCTATATCACCTGATATTAAGGTGTATTTCTCTCAGGCTATACCATGAAGATGTTTCTTAGTCATATTCTCCATGCATTTCACTGACAAACTTTCTAGCCGATATATCTTTTACAGCATGAAGATGCAGATATAAAGGTAGATAACTTAAAAACAAAAAGAAGCCATCTTTCTTGTCTATTCAATGTTGCAGTGTGCCCCTGTATGGCTGTGAGTCCTGTTCATCTCTTAAGTTGTTCTTACATCCTCCTTTTATTATACCACAATATTTTCCTCCCCTTTATTTTTCCCTTTTTAATAGATAGTTCCATGGCTCACAAACCTTAAATGTCTATGACCTCAAATCTGTGACCTTTCCTTTGGTAATCCTAGGGTAAGCCAACAATGATGTTGTGCCATAACCCAAATGAGTCTCCTCAGTTCTTCCACTACTATTTACAGTGCAAAAGCTGCACTGGTCATACCTCTTCAAGCCTAATTTTACTTACAGTCTATGTAATTGCTCTGTTTTTTCACAAACAAATTACTGTACAATGTACTGTCTGAGTACCAACACCTTAGCTGTATTTTGTACTACTCGTGCAATTTTTACATCTAGTGACAAGGTAATGCTTTGCCTTTACCTATTTCTTTCTAAACAAAATGCCTATAAAATTGTCACACTTCCAACTTCCCCATCTGTCTCTTTTCAAAGATGGTTTTAGCCCCTTTTACCATTGCAACTGCCTTCTTCCCTGCTACATCACAAGCCCCCTCAGGCATAGTTACTAAGCTATTATCGAATATCCCAAATTGTTAACAGAATTTGTGATTTCTTTAGTAAAATAAAATGACATTGTTTACCTCTCCTTTATGCCTCTTCTGATTATAGGCAGCTATTGCTTCTTCTAAATTTTACCTGTAATTCTTTCTAACTTCTCATTGGCCTTATATCAGTATCAGTATCTGACCCACTTTAGCCCACCTCCCTTAATTACACCATCATAAAGTTTCATAGGTTCATAGGTAGGTACTAGGCTATCTGCCCAAAGGCATTTATAAGCCTAGCCAGAATGTGTTGGCTTTCGCCGCCCCCTTAGATTAGTTCCCTGAGCCTCTGTCCAGCAGAGCCACGGAAGTGATTCTCGAGGGGGGGGGGGCTTTCTGTTTCCCATCCACTCGTCAAGGTTTCTCTTGAAAAGTGTTAGCGAGGAGCTCTGCCTAATGTAGATTGGAATATTGTTCCAAAGCATGGGAAGTCTCTGGGACAGGAATCTATCCGTCCAGCACGTCCTATTTATTGTTGTGGTGAAGTTTAGATCCCTAGAGTGTGTGGCTCGAGGGGATAAGTTTTTCTTTAGGTGGAGCATGTCCGTCAGTTCTGGTTTGGACATGGCCTTGTATGTCAGGCAGAGATCACCTCTTAGTAGGCGTTATGCAACCAAGTACAGCTGGAGTTTCTTCAGTTGAGCTGCATAGGGCATCTGTTTGAGGCCAGTGATCCTCTCGGTGAGGTACTTATGTGGTCTTTCCAGCTGTTGCAGGTGTCTTGTAAGGTACATCCCAAATGGGGCATTGTACTCTATGATGGGTCTGATGAGTGATGAGTAGAAGGGCACAATGACATCTTTGGATCTGGATGTGAACCCTTTTATGATTAGGTGGGCCACATAGAAGGATTTTCTAACCACTTTGGCAATGTGATTATCAAAGGATAGATTACTATCTACTTGGGTCCCCAGATCCCTTATTACGTGTGCTTGCATTCTTGCTCTGTTTCTGGTACCACACATTATTTCACCCCTTAAACTTCTCTGTTATCCTCCTATTTAATTATCTTACATCTTCCATGGTATACTCACTGTAACAATTCACCAAAAAGCTTGCCTTTCCCATTCTGGTTTCTCTTAAAGTGAAGCCATGCATTCCTCTACAACCTTTTCTGTCTCTTCCTCTTCCTTTTCCTGTTTCAGAGTTGACCTAGCTCTATTTCCTCAAACAAAGTGCCCCCCCTTTTCTCCATTCTGTCATACAGAAAACATCTGCATCTTTTTATTACCAAATTTCATTTCCTGTCCTACTTAGCTTGTTTAGAATTTTGCTGTGTAAAACCTCCAGCTTCTACAGATATGGACATTTTTCATATGTATCCCTTTTGCTTCTGCCCCCTTATCCTCACCTAAACTAAAGATGGAGAGGCCTCCACCACATATATTAATTATTCCCTTCACTCTACATTTAACTATATTTCAATTGAGATGCAATGATGAAATATATATATATATATATATATATATATATATATATATATATATATATATATATCTCATCATCTTCTTTCGGCTGTTCCCATTAGGGGTTGCCACAGCAGATCACCTGTTTCCATTTCTTCCTGTTTACTGGTACTCATCTGTCACAAATCACTCCTGACACTCTTATCCACCCATTCCACCCTGCTGTACTCTCTTCTTCACCTCTCTTCCACACTCACCATTACTCTGAACTACTGATCCCAAGTATTTAAATTCATCCACCTTCGCCACCTCTACTCCCTACATCCTCACCATTCCTCTATCCTCCCTCTCATTCACACACATATATTCTGTCTTACCCCTGCTGACTTTCATTCATCTTCTCTCTACAGCATATCTCCACCTCTCCAGGGTCTTCTCCACATGTTCCCTACTCTCAGTACAGATCACAATGTCATCTGCATATATATATATATCATATATATATATTTTTTGTCTTCCTCTTATATTCATACGTACTCATCCAGTATAAATTAAACAATTTTTACCGAGTTTTGGGGTCCAGATGAAGGGGTGCCACGATTCCCGAGTGGCACCCCTTCATTTCCGATTTTTTCTTTTTTTTTTAAAATTTCCGTGCTGTTGGAGCTGACGTCATCATGTGTGCGATGACGTCAACGCCGTCAGGCTACCAGCCAGTCAGAATTGAGCTCAAGGAGCTCGCATCATCATTTCCGGCTGGCGGTTGGAATTAACCGTGAAGCTGAAGCAACATGGACAGCAGCAGCATCAGGCCAGGAAGCTGAAGCAAATGGGGACGTGGATAGCATTGGGCCGGGAAGCTGAAGCAAATGGGGACGTGGATACATCAAGGAACAGAGGGCCAGGAAGCTGAAGCAAATGGTGGATACAGCGCGGAAGGCAGCAGCATGGGGAATGGGAACAGAGGGCCGCGAGGATGGCAGCAGCATGGGGAACAGCTGCCCGAGAGGAAGAGCTCTACTCAGGGTAAGTGTGTGTGTGTGTGTGTGTGTGTGTGTGTGTGTGTGTGTGTGTGTGTGTGTGTGTGTGTGTGTAAGTAATTTAAACTAGAGAGAAAGTGCGTGTCTGAGAGAGAGAGGGTGTAGGTGTGTTGCTGATAATAGTCTTTCAAGTATTTTAGAGCAGTTAGTAAATTGCAGAACATTAGCATCTTTTGAAAAACAAGCTACACCTGAATAAGACAGAACACTCTGAAATAAGCAGTGAAGACAAAGAAACAAAAGGACTCCTTTTTCCTTTTCTGGAAGTGGTATTTTCTATCATTCTATATCTGTACTTTAGTCCAGTTTAACTGATAAGGATGGGAAAATGCAATACACTCTCTCATTCTGTCAGCCCACAGTAATGGTCATCACTCCACTATTTCACAAGAATGTTATAAGCCCAGTTAGATCTCAGTCTGTGTCACTGTGACTATTACAGTTCCAGTGTATGTAGTCTACAGGACCACATTTTCATTTTTGGAGCAAGTTCCATGCTGCCTATCTCTGCATTTTCTCCAAAATACTGAAAGGATTACATCAAACTCTCTTATCTGAGCTGGTACCCCATGCTAAATACACATTTATTAACCCGAAAACCGATAGATGAATAGATTCCAGACTTTGCTGCACAGTGTACACTGTCTTTAGTGTATAAAATAAATTTAAAGTTAACAGCCCCATCATTTCAGTGCAACAGGCAGTGAAAAACAAAAGGAATCTAAACTTCCTTATCAACATTCACTCCTGACTTCACAGATTCCTATGAAGAATCACTAAATAAACCATCAGTTATGTTAGGTTGTTGATGTTGAGAACACTGCGTGAAATCTTTGACTGACAATTTAGGCTGGAGTGGAGTGAAACTGTTGCACATGGTGAATGATAATGCCCTGGGCTACTTAGTTAAGAGCAAGCAGTTAGGTAAGTTTGTTGTTGCTCAGACAATGAATATGCTACATTGCACAACTTTTCTTAATGCCTGAATGATCTGATGGTCTTGATTTTTGCAAACTCTTTGTGTTTTGAATACATCCACTGTCATAGACTTGGAAGGAGTCTTGTTTCCATTTTTAGTTGGTTCATGTCTTTGAGTTAGAAACGTTGCATGACTTTCTAAGTATTTTGTGCTGCTTTGGCATCTAGGATTCATTTTCTTATCCAAATTAAAATCCCCAAAAGTAAAATGTATCATGAAGATAGATATGTACAGACGGATGGCACAAAGCTTGTCAAGTCACGTGGTGTGAACTGGCATGTTTGTAACTGCTTGACTGCATTTGCATGACCTCTCGATGATATATTCTGAAGGAATTTCAATAGAGATCATTGGATCCCTTAAAATATTGTGTTATCATGCTTAACATTTGTCTCATATTTACCAATGCAGTTGCTGCTGAGAGTAGGAGGAAAAAACACTACTGTCTGCAAAGTAAAAAATGAAATAGTATACAATATAACAATCATTTTACAGTCAGGGTTAAAGAGTAATGTATTTAAAAAATGATTTTAAGCTGTCAATCAACATTTGGGGAATAGTAATAGAAAATTAAGATTCTGAAAATGCTCAGAGTATTACACACACAAAGATTTAAATAAATTTTTCTTTCAATAGTTTTCTTTTCACAGTAGCCATGAAATGGCTGCTTTTTATTGTTGGCTTTTCTGTGTGGCCCTGTGTGTATGTGTGTGTATACATTAGTGTTTATGGTAAATGGGGCAAAATAGCCAGGTAACAGGACACTGGAATGGCTGCAGGGGGACTCTGGTGCCATGTTTTGGTTGTCTGTTCTTCAATTTGCGTTCGAAAGTTTATATCCCACAATTCCATTGGAGTGGGTGGGGTTACATACTTACGTATGCAAATTAGATGTTAATCAGCGTACAGATTTGTACCTATTTTTCATGGGCCTTGTCCAGATTTTTGACATTTCCAGGTTGAGAGGTATGGTCCAGTATATTAACCAGCTGCCCACCACACCAAACCTTTTTCATTACACCAGTTTTTCAAACAATTCTTTCATTCTTAGAGCCCTTCATTATTAGTTCTGATCACAGAAAGTGGTAGAAGCCCAGAAATACTTCCCAAGTACTTTCATTACTACTGAGCAAGTTATCCGCCACTCACTACTGATTTAATATTTCTGTAGGGATATTTATTCCATCATTTTATTTTTATTGTTACACTCGTTATAAAGGTTGATTCTTCTTCTATATCTTTAACTTTCAAGATCTTACACCAATGCTACTGTAACCTTCACAAAACAGACTATCAGTTAAAACTTCACCTTATGGTCTCCAGTCTCTACAAAATAAACTTTATGACTAACAAGATTTAGTCTCTCTGCTGGTGAAAAAAAGCTTCTCTAAGATAATGCTTGCCAAGTGGGATCATGTGCCCTCAGTGATCAGAGATATTACTCAGTACAAGCAATTTTGCAAACAGCTACTTATTTGCGTACCGAGCTCACGCTGCTGTACACGCTTCTTCAATAATGAATAACTAACTGCTGTAAGCACTCTCCTCTACTACCAGTCAAATAAACTCTTTATAAATTGAGAATCAGCCTCCAGCAGAACACTTTTACTATTTGTAATATGTATATTCTTTCAATAAATGTAGGTGACTTTTTTCTTTTTTCTTTCCCTTGGGTTCTCTGTCTGTTTCTATTTTAATACTTGTACTCTCATTGCTGTAACACAATTCAATTTTTTTCTTGTCAAACAAGCTTCGCTGCTCATTAATTGTTTCTGCTGTTAACATTTTTTTTTTCTTTTTTGTTTAAGATGCAGTGTTGTGGAGTGAAAAATGCTACTGACTGGCCTCAGCCCCCAAAATCATGTTGTATGGGAAATTCATATTCAAATAACAGTGAGTCATGTTCGACATATTACACAGAGGTAAGTGGATAACATCACATGCCCCTCGAAATGTATGTTGTCATCATAACAGCTCTGACATATAGCACTTGCATTTCATTCTATGCAGTTAACACAAACACTGTTTCACACAGTCTTAACTAAACTAAACGTCACTGTAATAAAGGATAGACTCATGCAGTTAACCTTATCCCACAACTCTACCATCATTTTTGCTACTTGTATATTGCATTCTTTCTGAAAGTTATCTGTTGTAGCCTGTATACCATAATGAGATGACAACCTCTCTGTGGTTTTCACTGTTGGTCATCTGTCAGCCACCTCCCACAGATTTGCATCTTGAGACTGAGGACTGTTTAGATCAGAAAATGACTACAGAACACATCATGTCCAGCTATAGTAAAATCGACCTATGCATGGCTAGTTGATGAAGGATTCTTTCTATGATAAGCAGGGAAACTGCAATATTACATAAAAAAACCTCATATACACATTGAGTTTTGGTCACTGAGTAATGCTGTTATCCACACAGCTGCAGAACATTAAGAACAAGCATAATGGAACACGAGAAGTTGCTTAGAGGATCACTACAGGCAGAAACTGGAAAAAACGTAAGCATTTGATCTTGTCATGAAGTTCTACACAATCCTTACCTGACAGCAACACATTACTACTCATGTCTGGCAGTTGGTGCAGAGATCAATGTTGTGAGCTGGAGTTACTATTGTACAGGACATCTTCACAAACAAAGGAACAAACAAATAAAGCACAGGCTGGATGCAGATTACCACTGGGGCAAATAGACTCAAATTTATTGTTTTAGCGCTTACATCAGAGTATAACACAGACTTCTTCAGAAACAAATAATTAATAATTACAAACTGTTTAAATATCCCTCCAAAAAACAACCACATGACTAAAATGTCCAATCAACATGCAACTTGCATTAATATATTAGCATATCAAAACCTAAATAAAAGTACTAAAAGGAAAAAAAAACATTGCCACAAAAAGCAAATACTTCTCACAATAAAAATACATAACATATTATGTCATGTTAGGACACTGGAAATGGACACATTTTCATTTAGACCAGGATATGTATAGGCATTTAACCTGATCTGCCACTTAAGTTCCCTTAGTTCAATAAGGTCATTCCAGGGACCACCTCTTGCATTTTATAGAACAATGTCCAAGCCCATGAAACCAAAACTATGGCCAGTATTGCTGAGCACATGCTTTGCCAAAGCACTTTTAGGGTTCCCTTTCTTAATGTCCAAAGTGTGCGCATATGTTCTTTCTCTAAAATTTCTTTGGGTTTCCCCACATAGAAACAAGGATATTGAGTGCATTGGACCAAATAAATAATTCCAACCATATTACAATTGCAAAAGAAATCTAGTTCAGAGTTGCACCTTGTTAATTACAATTTCACCCTGTACCATGATAAACATAAACCACATTTAGGTCCCATTTTTTCTGCTAGAATAAATCAATTAGTCATGTATACTTGTCTCCAAAAAGTCCTTCAGGGATCTACCTTTCTTATAAACAATCCTAGGTGAAATTCCTAACATGTCCAAGTACTTTCAAAGCAGGAATTTTTTTTTTCTCAAAATGTCAAAAATGTGGGAACAATCAATCGTATAAGTAGTAACAAAGGCATGGGGAAAAAAATGTGGTTGTTTTTTTCAGAAGATATGAACCCAACCCTCTCATCACTATTGTTAGAAAGTAAAGGCACATATTGCCCATTCTTTCTTTTCTGTTCAACTTACATGTAAATACCCTCTATCATGTTCAGAGGGTAGCCTCTAGAGGTTCATAGGTTCATAGGTAGGTATTAGGCTATCGGCCCAAGGGCCTAAGTAAGCCTAGCCAACAAGGTTCCCTGGCTTATGCCATCTCTGAGATTGCACTACAGCTGGTAAAGGTACTCCCTGTTCTACCATAATCTTGGACATTTTGAAATATATATAAAATGTCTGTATTTGAACAGGTTAAATATTCCAAATCTTCAATTAAATGAATGGGATCCATGTCTAACAATCTATCTATCTATCTATCTATCTATCTATCTATCTATCTATCTATCTATGAGTTTATGATTAATAATCACCAGTGAGTCTGATCAAAATGCAAAACTTCAAACAAGCTCATCAGTCATTGCCATTAGTCACAACTAAAATCAGCAGAAAAAGTAACTGAAAATGTAAACCAATGGGTTACGTTTGTGATTACAAAAAGAAAAAAAAAATAACCTTTGCATGGTGGGCTTTGCCCCCTCCCCCCAAAAAATTAAATATACTAACTCCAGAGTCACAAAAATATGAAGAAAAGGGAAAAGCTCAAGAATTATGTAAGAGTCGATATAATGAATGTCAACTGTTACATAATTCTGGGAATTAGAATTTATTTTTAATAGTCAGTATGTCCAAAATTGGAAGTATTATGGTAGGTACTTGGACGATATTATTTTTTGGCTCGGCAATAATGAAGATCTTAATAATTTTTTGTCCTATATAAAGCAAAGTACAGATTTCTTCGATTTTACTTATACTATAGGGAATAATGAGATAATTTACTTGGATATTACAATTAACAGCTCTGACATATAATAAAAGATTTCTGTACTACAATTTTTAGGAAACCCACTTATTCTAATTCCCTTCTACATTTTAATAGTTTCCAACCCACTACACCAGGAAAAATCATTGGTAAAGGGTCAGGCTGTTCGTCTAGCCCGTATGGTTTCTGAATGGGAGGATTTTATACATAAAATTAAAGTATTGAAGGGCATGCTTTTACGAAGTGGGTACCCTGAAGTTTTTTTGGATCAAATTTTACAAGAAGTAATAGATAAAAGAGAAAGAGGATAGTTTTACCTTTACTTGGAAAAGGTATTTCTCAAAATGAGGGTATATCCAAGGTTGAAACTGATTTTAAAAGATCAGCCATTTTTAAGTATAACAAGCAATTTACTGATATTACTCTGATTATCCAACATAATTAGAATTTATTTTATACCAGTCAAGATTATCTTGAAATTGTGGGGAAGGCCCCAAAAACTGTCTATCAGAAGGATAGTGTGGTTGTTTACATTGTTAATGCACCCTTATCCCTTATTAGCATATGTGCCACCAAAGCATTTTAAAGTCCTACTTTTTTATATCGCAATAATGCTGATATGCCCTACTTCTAAGGGCATTAATAGTCTTGCCAATATAAAAACTTGGACATAACTGGCAAAGAGCAAGATAAACTACAGATTTACTACCACAACAAAACTTCATCTTATGGAAATGTCTGCCATAATTGGGAATAACAATCTCCATGCCCCCCATAACGTATTTACATTGGAGGCAAAACCCACATTTTGACATATCCCCTAACACTATGTTAGTATTCATATTTCTCTCTAACATATTCTTGAAGGTGATATAATTCGACCAACTGTACCACCAACAAAAAACACCAGTGTTGCAACACACACACACACACGCGCGTGCGCGTGCACACGCGCACATCAAAGTATTAAAACAGTTGACCCTCAACCATTACTTTTTCTGTGGAATATTGGTTTGTCCCTTATTAGCTGGTTAGAGTTTAGCAATTCCTTTTATGTGGGTAACTGACCATTAGCTGCCAGTCACGTCTATTTTTCCTGACCTTTCTGTGCACAGAAACCTGCTATTTGATATGCCACTGGTCCCTTGATAGCTTGGCATGATGGTAAGGGATTTGGGAATCTCCAATAGAGAAGGGAAGAGGAGTAAGCTTCCTGTAGTATGAGATATGCTGCTCATATCAGAAGCTTTTTGCTATAAGTCCTATGCAGCTCCTTTATGCTAGGTTAGGTGCTATATGGATGTGCAATGATGCCATGAAGAAGGCACCCTTCTGTGCTCATCCATCTACTATGGCAATCACCATGTTTCATGGCTCTAGTATCACCAGTGCATCAACAGCACACCAGCCATTACCTCATTGCAACTATTTTGCTGGTGTTTGCTCATCCAGTGCCTTAGGTGCTCCTTATGACCAGGTGGTCTGAATCATAGTCACAAATTTACCCCTCTGGACCATGCAGTCAGCTAAAGTTTAGCATTTTTTTCATGTGAAATGATTAAGATGTTTTAGGCAATATTTTGAAAGAAATCAAAGCACGTGTAGTCAGTATTCTTTTTGGTTTATTCTCTTTCACTTTAGTTTTTTTTTCCTTTCCTTTAATCATGTAAGTGCATCAGACTGTATACTACATTCTGTGCTGTCTACTGCACTCATTCACGCTTTCACATAAACATGGTGAGGTCATTTAAAAACTACTTCTAGCCCTTCAGCTGTCAAGAATGGATCGAACTACCCACCAGGACCAGGCATTCAGTATTTGCCATTCAGGATCTCAGTTTGTTCCTGAACCCATGGCACCATTGTCACTTCTACAAAGCTAACTTCTATGTTCTTTGCAAGAAAAAAAAGTATGTTTACCAAAATGAAACTTACAAACTAAATACACACTACAGTATGTGTAGCAGTAAAGGTACAGGCATGAATTGAAAGGAAAAATCCAGTAACCAGCAGCGGGATAAAGTCAAGATTGTGACCCAGTTGGCTGGAGCA